>NC_089764.1:13480826-13498326 GCF_040412425.1 Macrobrachium rosenbergii
AAAAATCCATATGACTGTCATCATCAAAA
The DNA here is from genome assembly GCF_040412425.1 of Macrobrachium rosenbergii. Classification (NCBI taxonomy): domain Eukaryota; kingdom Metazoa; phylum Arthropoda; class Malacostraca; order Decapoda; family Palaemonidae; genus Macrobrachium; species Macrobrachium rosenbergii. The sequence goes on from NC_089764.1 coordinate 13,480,856, forward strand.
GAGTGAGAATCTTGGAAGACCTGCAGTCCTTTCTCAGGAGTCAAAAGACATCATAGCTGAGGCAGTGGGTAGACCAAGAAAGTCTTTACGTAAATTGGCGCTTGAACTAGAAACAAAAAGGGGAGAGAAGAGAAGTTATAGTGCTGTATATTGTGAGTTGAAAAAAGCTGGTATCAAGCCATTCCATGTTATCAGCAAGCCCAACATCACTCAGCAACATGGAGAAAACCGTGCATGGTTTTTTGGTTCATTTCTTAAAGATTGGGATGAAGCCGACTTTCTCTATGTTGCCGCATCAAATGAATTCTTCATTTACATAGTCAGGAAGCCAAATCATAAAAATGATATAATTTGGGCTGCAAAGTTGGATGATATCAGCGATGATGTGCGCTATCGCCAAATTGTGAAATTTCCTGAATGTTTGGGAAGTTTTCTCTGTTTCACAGCCAAATGGTTAATGTGGATCATCAAGGAAGAAGGACAGTCATGGAATGGCGAATACTTCAGAAAAACTGTGCTTACTGGTGGAGTATTTCCTTTCCTCAAAGATCCTGAAAATGTGTTATCTGTTGAAGAAATCACATTTTTGCATGATAAGGCACCATGTTTCAAGGCTCTTCAGACACAGGAGCTGCTTCGAAACAGTGGTATCAATTTCTTCTCATCAAGTGAATTTCCAGGTAGCTCCCCTGACCTTAATGTGTGTGAAAACATTGGTAATATCTTAAAGGATCGTGTTGAAGCGCGCACAGTGAGCTATGATGGTATACTGAGTCTCGACGACCTGCGAAGAGAGGTGACCGAAGTGCTCAAGGAAATGGAGTTTGAGTCTCAGCTTTTTTGCGATTTGCTGAAATCATATCCCTCAAGAATGCAGGCTGTGGTACAGGCACATGGAGGCCACACAAAATATTAAATACTCAGAGAGAAACTTAAATAAATAACTGTTCTGGATTACTTTTGTTTTTGTCCATATCAATTTTAGTTTATGCTGTAGAGGGGGGGCTCTAATTTCAAAAACACCCTGTATATAATATATAATATATATATATATATATATATATATATATATATATATATATATATATATATATATATATATATATATATATATATATATATATATATATATATACTGAAACAAGGGAGACCTCATAGTAAGACAACTCCCCTCCAAATTGTCTTGTAATGTAAAATACAGCATTGTTCATGCTGATAACTAACTGAGGGAGGGCATGAGAAGACCAGCCCCTTCTTGATTCTCTCCATGCTTCCCCCTTTGGTAAATCTCTTAAATCCTTCCTAGACCTGGTGACTGCTTTGAAAAAACTCCTTTCAGGTGAAGTCGAATGGACACAAAAACCCTGTCTCATGGACAAACCAGCTTTGGAATGAAAGCCCGGGCAAAAAGTTGTAACCCATAGCACCCATCGAACATGTGGTTGCCAGATGATTGGAAGGCCGGCATGAGGCCTTAACACAGAAAACGGAGGTCACGACACACGTGACTGGGCCGCCATCTTGAACCCCGAGGGCAGAAGCCAGCAGCTCTCTGAGAGCCATCTGAGAGGAGAGGAAAGATAATCCACCAAGGTCATAAAAAGCCAGCAGCCTTGCTCTCAGAAGCCCTCTTGGTAGCAGACCCTACACACTTGCCCCTTGCTTGCTCCTTCTTGAGCTTATACTTCCTGGCCACCTTCACCCCCGCCCCCCAACTAGATCTTCAGTATTTTAAAATTACTGTAATGTTTGATCACTTGGCAGAACTTTGCTTTACCTGCCTATCATTTCCCCATTCTTCTGATTTAAGTGTTTAATGCAATTATATTCCAGGTAAAGTGAACCCAAGCATTCATCTGCAACAGTTCCTTGTTGAAGTAAGGCCTTCAGCCCAACCATTTTCCTTAATTAGTTTCTACCTGACCTAGCAATTGCAGTCTAAACCTATAATTGTTGTGGTACATCCTCTGTTCATCAGTTAGACCCTAGAAGTGGATCCCTGAGCCAGGAATAAAGTGGAGACCTATGCTCAGAATTGCAGCCTGCAATCATTGCCTTGCAACTTGCAGCTCTCAGCTAGTAGCTTCGTTAAGGATGGATGCGAGACCAGAAACGAATTTGGTAATGTGAATCCCAAATAAGCACAAGAAAACAAGTTTCCACAGCAATACGTATAGTGTTAGTGTTTTTGGGTTATCAAAGGTGTGAATAAAACTGTGACTGTGAACAGTCTTAGGAAACAATAGGCCATGTGCATGCGAACAGGGTTTTTATAGGCTGCATGTCTTAACTGCTAAGATTAGCTAGACAGTCAACTGCGAATACAAGTGTTACAGAAAGGAAATAGTGCGCTTATTTCCTCCATGTGCTCCAGAAAATTTGTTGTCCAGTAGTTAGCTAGGCTACACAGTAAATCCAAGCCACGAATTATAGCCTGTTCAGCAATTTTCGCTTTGCTGAAGTACAGCACTCTCTGTCGCTTGTTGTAGCAAAGGTGCTAAGTTTAATCCAGAAAGAAATCCCAGTTTAAAATTTTAAATTTTTGCATCAACAAAAAATCCTTTCACTTGCAGCCATGTGAGCCAATGTCTACCTAGAACCTCGCTGCCTTCTGACTGCCCATAACTACAAGTAAGTGAGCAATTTCCCAATTCATAAATCTTGTGTCACCGAGCCAGGAAAACAATTCCCACATCACTTGTTTCTTTTCATACTTTCCACATGAAAATCACAACAAACATAATGTGATCACCCAGGTGTGTGACTTCCCCGTCAAAACAAAGATCACGCAACCCTCGTGTAGTGGCGTTACCGAGCGTAGTATCTGGTCATGTGCCAATCAGATACAATTCACAGTAAAGTAAAACTCATAGAGCACGTGATCCTAGGCAAACTATTTGGCTCGTGCATGATAGAGTTAAGTGTTTGTACTCATCGTGTTAGGGAGTTTTAATCACCTCACCTCACTGCTGTGACTCCTAACAGCATCATGTTATTGCATTTGGTTACCTTGTACTGCAAAAAGCTCAGTTATCTATGCCCGGTTAAGGAAGTGTGTTCCCCAAAACTCCAGTTCCAAAGCTTTAAACTCATCTGTGCCAACCCTAGGTGTTTCTCAGCATCATAAATACGTTCACTTAAGAACCTTACGTTCACGAACAAAGTAAAATCGTTCACTTATGAACCTCATGTTCTATGAACCCCCTAATTCATTCGCTTAAGAACCTTATGTTCTATGAACAACCTAAATCCATTCCTTTAAAAACCTTACATTCTATGAACAGCCTAAAGCCGTTCCTTTGAGAACCTTACGTTCTACGAACAACCTGAATCCATTCCTTTGAGAATCTTAAGTTCTATGAACAACATAAATCTGTTCCTTTAAGAACCTTACGTTCTAAGAACAACCTAAATCCGTTCCTTTGAGAACCTTACGTTCTACGAAAAACCTAAAATCATGCCCTTACGTTCTTTGAGCAACCTAGATACGTTCATTTCAGAACAGTCCTTTTAACAATCTAATTACGTTCCCTCGAGGATCCCTTACGTTCTCTGGAAACCCTACAGTGCCGGGCTCCGACAGTCTTGAATGTCAAGCCCCTGACAAATAAAATTCCTGTGCCAGGCCCTGTCCTAATGCCAGTGCCCGGGCACACCACAGATCTCCCTTCTGGAGGTCCTAAATTTGCCTTACACCACGGCATACCACAGATCTCCCTTCTGGAGGTCCTAAATTTGCCTTACACCACAACCACTGCCGGTACTAGTTGCATGCCCTGAGTGGTGCCACGTTTCATTCGTTCCAAATGTCGAGCCACTTCCTAATCTCATTCCAGTGCCAGTGCCAAGGCGCACCCTGAATCTCCCTTCTGGAGATCCCAAACTTGACTCTAAATCTCTGCCAGTGCCACTTGAGTGTCCTGGACAATGCTGCGTTCCGTCCCTCACAGACGTCAACAAAATTCCCAAATTAATTCCTGAGCATGGACCTGCCTTGCTGCCAGTGCCAGAGCACGCTATACATCTTCACCCGAGGGATCCCGTTCCAAATCACCTCTCTTCCTCTGGCTTGGCACTGCTACCAGCACTGGTATGAGAGCCAAGACACAGCATACTCGGGTCCACTCCGGATTCCCCTGACCAAAGTAGAAGCTCACCCATCTGTGCAGCCTCTCAACCCATGCCTGAGCTGGTCATTGTGACCTGCGAGCCTCTCAGCCCACCATGACCTCTTCCTCTCTTCCCCAGTCCTCCGTAGACACGAATATGAGTAAGGATTCTGCCATATCTCAACTTGCCGATGAACTCATGGAACTGCAACTAGTAGTAGAGCTTGTAACGAATGGCCCTGCTTCAGCTGTCAAAAAAGCCAGAACAGGTGGCACTTTGAAGTCTTCCTTGGCCTCGGTTCCACCTAGTCCCCCCACCAAGTCAAACCATTGACCTAAAGGTCCGCGGAAGAAGGGTCAAGGGCATATAAGACTCCAGGTAGCCTAAAGAGAGCCGTTGAGTTCTCCTCTCACTGATGCCTCACCTTTATCTTACAAAGAACTTTGGCACCTCTATCCAAAGGCGAATGCCAGATTTCTTCCAAGTTTATTCTTCTTATAACTCTGCGATTTAACTTCTTGTAATATTTCCTTTTACCACTTTGATAATTTTTCTTGTTCTTTCCAACCACTGAATTTAATATTTTCTTGGCAACCTTGCACATTCATGAATCCCTTTGTACAGCCTTATCATGGCTCGTTTTCACTTTGCTTCCCACTCTGCCAATGCAGAGTGCAAATTGTCAGATCCTTGAATTGTGAGCCCTTTTACTTCCTTTTCATGCCTACAAAGGCATGGTACATTTTAAATTGAAAATAAAAGATCATTAGACCTTCACCACATGAGTGCCACACCTGGCACAGTTCCATTACCCTAGATATTGGCAGTGCCATCTTGACCCCCAAGGGGAGAGGAAAAATAATCTGCCAAGGTTATAAAAAGCAGGGTGCCAGCAGCCTCGCTCTCAGAAACCCTCTTGGTAGCAGACCCTACACATTTGCCCCTTGCTTGCTCCTTCTTAAGCCTATCGCTCCTGACCACCTTTGGCCCCCCAAAGTCACTTACCAGTGCAGTCACTGTAAATTCATCCCTCCATTCCTGTTGAAATTCGGTGAGGCCCTCCATTGCTCTGTCTAAGGTAAAGTCCTGATTCAAGGTTCTTACAACAGTCAGGTATCTTTTGATCTTTAACTGAATTTCAGCCCATCATTGGGTGAGTCGGTAGAGCTTCGGACTGTCACTCGATGGGCCGGAGTTCAATTCCCCCGGCCGGCTGATGAAGAGTTAAAGGAATTTATTTCTGGTGATAGAAATTAATTTCTCGCTATAATGTGGTTCGGATTCCACAATAAGCTGTAGGTCCCGTTGCTGAGTAACCAATTGGTTCTTAGCCACGTAAAATAAGTCTAATCCTTCGGGCCAGCCCTAGGAGAGCTGTTAATCAGCTCAGTGGTCTGGTAAAACTGAGGTATACTTTTTTTTTTTTTTTTTTTTTTTTTTACTGAATTTCATTTTCTTTTCGTAGGTGCATATTTCTCACAAAGACCTGACTTACTTAGTAAAGTGTAACTTTTAACGTATGCATCTCGCACAAGAGCCGAGTTATCTTGGCACCATATGTGCAACACTTGATTCACCTGAAATCGCTATTTTTCCCTATGTAACCACTTGCGTTCTCAATTGCAGATGGTGTTGTTAGCTGTGGAAACAACTGCTTGTCTTGTGCTCCTTGCCATGGCCTTGCCACTGCAAGCAAATCTACAGTGTCCCTTTCAAGAGGTTTAAACCCCTAGATCTTCAGTATTTTAAAATTGATGTCATATTTGATCACTTGGCAGAAATTTGTTTTACCTGTCTATCATTTCCTCATTCTTCTGATTTAATTGTTTAATGTAAATATATTCCAGTTAAAGTGAACCCAAGTGTTTATCTGCAACAGTTCCTTGTTGAAGTAAGGCCTCCACCCCAACCACTTTTCTTTATGAGTTTCTACCTGACCTAGGAATTGCAGTCAGAAACTATAATTGTTGTGGAAAGTCCCCTGTCCATCAGCTAGACCCTAGAAGTGGATCCCTGAGCCAGGAATGGTAAGTAGGTCACAGTAAAAACCTAAAAATATGTGGGCCTAAATTTTGATATCTTCGGTAATTTTAAAATGAGAGATGTGATTCTAATTCGAGTAGAAGAATAGGGTAATTAGGGCTATTATTGCGAGGGTTCTAACTCATAGGATAGATGTTTGTCTGGTAAGTTCTTTAATAACTCTTAGTTTAGGTAAAAAGCCTAAGAATGGAGGTAGTCCTCCTAGAGAGGATAATCTTAGAAAAACTCTCATCTTGTTTAACTGTCAATAAGAAACTGACATAAGTTGTTTGATATGGTAGAGTTGGTTTTGGTTTATTATGATTGCCAGAGCAGAGATAATCATGTAAATTAGAAGATAATTTGCTCAGATAGTGGTGTTTAATGAGATAGCGGCTAGGCTAGTTGAGTGTCCATAAAGTCTCTTTACAATTTAAAAAAATATATTGTAAAAGCAAATGAACAGACAAATATGTGGAAATTATTACAAAATGAGTATATATTAAATTTTTTTTTTGCCTCATTTAATACACCTCTGTATGGGCACATTAGTTGCACAAAGCACATCTGGACGTGACTCGATTTCTTGCCGTGTTCGCTGTAGCACAGCCTCATCAATGGTGGCAATGGCATCAGTAATCTTTTATTTGAGATCAGTGATGTCCCATATCTTTGTTCGATGCGATATCATTAAAGAAAGAAGTCCTGGGGAGTGATATCTGGTGAATGAAATGGCCGGGGAATTGGGCCATCCCTTCCAATCTACCAGTCTGAAAATGTTTGATTTAGGAACTCATGAACATGCAGTCCCCAATGTGGTTGTGCACCATCTTGCTGGAAAATGATGGTTGGTTGAAGGTCATTTAGTTGTGGTGCCACATATTCAGTCAAAAGGTCAAGGTAAACGTCTGCAGTAATTGATGTCTCGTTGAAGAAAAATGTACCAATGATTCTATTGCACATGATCCAACACCACACATTCACCCTTGGACTATCTCAGTGAAGTTCTCTAGTCACAAGGGGATGTTCTGATCCCCAGATTCTCATATTATGTGTGTTAATTTCCCTGAAACATGAAAGGTTGCCCCATCACTAAAACAAACTCTGTTAAGAAACGTTTCGTCCTCAGAAATTTGCTCCAGCATGTTAAGTGCAAACTCTTTTCGTCTTTGTTTATGATTTGGCCCAGGTGCATGTGTGAGATGCACTTTGTAAGCGTACAATATGTGCACTGTTGAACGTGGTAGCCGTGTGTCTGGCAGTAGGACGGATGGAGACTTTGTAAGAGAACAATCAAAGGCTTGTCTTACACGATCAGTGTTTCCCTCAGCTGTTCTTGGTCCACCACTCTACCCATGGTCCAACATTGTCCGTCTCGATAAATTTCTTGTGACGTGCACAAATTGACTGACATGACGGTGGATCCCTTCCATACTAAGTTCTGTAGTTTTGTAGAGTCTGCGTATCTGATTTTGTTTCAATAAACCATGACACATGTTGTGCCTTTTCTTGTGGGGTAGCCATTTTTTATGGGTTCATTTAACAGTACCTCTTTCCATCAACAGGGTACCTGGAATACACAAATGCAATGTGATTTAAAACTTTGATAACTGCTGAGTACATTGAACACATCTGATTGAGATATCTCATAAATGGCTTTTGTAATGTATTTTTTAAATTATACAGAGACTGTACTGATACCATATAATATATATATATATATATATATATATATATATATATATATATATATATATATATATATATATATATATATATGGCTTATGCAATCAGCAAAAAGTCTTATATATACTGTGTGTGTGTGTGTGTGTGTGTGTGTGTGTGTGTGTGTGTGTGTGTGTGTGTGTGTGTGTGTGTGTGTCTCGAACTGTTGACCTAACCGCCCAGTTCTCCTCGCTGCTGGGAGAAAGGGAGCTGGGGATGTGGTACAATACATGTACACATTCGTTACCGGGGTCTTAGCGATGTTAGGCAGGGCAGCCGATCGAGGCTACGGCCTACCCCACTGCCAAATCAAAGTCCTTCAAAAGAAGGCATCATGCTTACCCCATATAAAAATGGGAAAAAGCACGTTAAAACAAAGAAGAAGATATATATATATATATGTATATATATATATATATATATATATATATATATATATATATATATATATATATATATATATATATTTTATAAATACACGAAAAGCACTCCCATTCACAAATCAGTAACGTACCGTGCCTATTCAGTGACACTAAAATGAACGAATAAAAAGGAAAACCTCTTGGGCTAATAGATATCATATGCAAATATTTATAACTGCAAGCAGCTGTACCTCATCAGCATAACACTTACAATTAAAAATCATACGAATGGGAAGACTCTGACCCTAACTTAAAGAAAAACGACAGGCAAGAAAAAAAAAACATTCCTAAAGAAAGATGACAGGCAAGAAAAAAAAAAAAAAAACATTCATGAAATCTGAAGACAAACTCATGTCGGCAAGTCCTTCTTGCAGCGTGAGACCAAGCGTCACTTGGAAATTTCCCCACACCATACAATGTGGTGAAGGTAGCCTGATATCTTTAGACCCAGGTTTACCAGGGAAAAGTTAAACAGCTGCAGTCGGCAAGCTATCAGAGAGAGAGAGAGAGAGAGAGAGAGAGAGAGAGAGAGAGAGAGAGAGAGAGAGAGAGAGAGAGAGAGAGAGAGAGTCTGCACAAATGAATGTACAATAGCATCACTCGTTGAAAGGATAAGCTACATTTAATACGGTTGTCTTAAAGAATGAGAATACATCACACCTAGCCCATGGGCTGATAAACGTTTTTCATAACAACGAATAATCATCCTACTAAGAACATGCCTAAGAAGTCAAGCAAAGGTACGGGTTAAGAGCATATTATTATTATGCAGAACGTACATCATGGGAATTTTTAATTCAGAACAGACACGATGTGGAACTTCGAATATAACTCGTGACCAAATACTTAATTGAGAACTTAGAGAGTCAGATTGTCACGCACTGTAAACTTAATGCAGGCGAAACAGACGCTGGAGCCATTAAAGACCTTATCAAACGGCATTATCAGACCCCTGTGTTATAGGTCTAACTTTCACTGGTAGACCAGAAGCATCTGTACTTCGCTAAAGGTTTGCACCAGCACAGTATAATAATGCATTCTCTAACTTCAGGAATTTCACCCTTTTTCACAGGAATGCCATAATCATATGCTGTTATTTTCTGAAAACTATGACGCGAAAATAAAAGCGTTACTTGATGAAGAGTTGTACTACTGCAGCAACTCCTACTCCAGACATAGATTTACGCCATCATTTACGTCCTTTGTTATTTGTGGTACTCGTGAGTGTACATAAACTTCCAGACAAACAAAATAATGAGCACACGCAAGGCGAGTTCTAGTAATTAGAGGAGTGGATATGCTTACTCTAACAGGGAACAATGGAGATAGTTTAAAAGATAACTCCCTCGTCGGTTTGCTGTTTACATGAGTCACAGTTGGCTGACTGTGCAATTTGGTCACCGTATGACGGCGCAGAACTGCCGTTTCCTTTCTATTTACCTAAGGGAAATTCTGGAGATTTACTGCGTGTTCCGAGTCCTTCCCTACAATACTATCTTCCAAATCTGTCTAATACACAGACATAAATTTGGCTCCCAGACGCTAACTCGTCATATAAGCTTTCAAATAACAGAGTTTCTGCGAAACAGACTTTAACATTTACTCTTGACGTCGTGCAACCTGTCGCCAAATCCTTTCCTACTGCTGGCCCATCTATAAGCATGGGGAATGAGGATACCTGGCTGTATTTTCTGAAAGGCAGGTAAGGTCCACATGATCGAGATTTGGCGGCTCGACCCTCTCTTACACTACCGTATTTTTTAAGGTGTGTACATAAGCTACAGATAAAACAGTTGCTTTATTTTGTATTCGAAGTTATATTTGTTCACTGTTTCAAGTTGTAGTAATATTGACCTTTGATCTTCATTATATACAATACGAAGTCTCCAGTTTGAGTGTATTAAGATGGCCTTACAAATGCAGATTTGGTAACTGTGTTAGGTCGTACTGTATTTTAGCCCGATACCTAAATTTTGTTTCCATATGTATATTTATATGATATGCGTTTCCATGAGTTTATATAACACTCATATGTGGATTGGTCAAGTCCACATACCAACTTTTATTACAGCTTTGTTACCACACTGACCACATCAACCAGTAAGGCGGGACAACAGGCCATTTCAAACACTTGTTAAATAAAACACTGACTTTCAAATCTTCATGTGCATCAGTTTTTGTCTATGCACTCTGAAATGAGCGTTCTGAAAGGGTGTTCGTAACTGCATCTAAAAGATCTCGAATATCAACTTTACCTGCGCCAAAATGATTGTTAATCGTTTGGCTTGTCAGTCTGTTATTCAAAAAGTATTTTCTTAAAGCTAATGATTAATTTTAGTGAAATTTAGTGGAAAGATTCATTACGTTTCAGGAAACAATCCATTAGATTTCGGTGAGAACCCAAGTATGGAGGATCCTTTTTTTAATTGTCGATATGCATACTGATAACAGCAGACTATACTGTTTGATGGAGTAAACGTGAATGACAGAAAGTATTTGGGTACCTATGCTAATCCTGTCATGGTATTCGAAGGAGAAAACGTGCACGGCGCCGTATATTTTGGAAATAATGCTACCTGAATTTAAGAAGGCTTATTAACTAGACATCTGTCAATTTTAAACAGTCATCATCAAGATATGATTATTTTTTCAACATCACATAACACAAAAAGTTTAGCCTAGACACATGACGAGACATGTGAGGTAAACAAAATAGTTGCTGTTCAGACCTTGTCGGTGTCTTTACTGGTTTTATTACTAGAATTACTCATTATGTCCCAATTCTGCAGCCACAGATATTCAGTATTAGAAAGTTGTAATGGTGTCTGCATGGCAGCCAGCTGCTCCGGCAGAACAATTACTCCATTTAAAATCTTACTGATTCTTCGTCACACTAAAACTTTTTTCCACAAGTGTTCACATTGGCTGTAACAATGCTGATGTGTTCAGCGTTTAGAGCAGCTAATTTGCCGACTGCTTCTGTGGTGGGGTTATTAACATCGCCCACAGACCTATCACTGTGGTCTTGTAGTCTTCGAAACGAAGACCTTTTCATGTAGACTCCGTAGTTCTAGCACTGTAACGTATTTTACGGAAAACTACTCTTCCCAAGGAACATAATACAATAATCTTCCCCGCCTACTGTGTGTGTGTGTGTGTGTGTGTGTGTGTGTGTGTGTGTGTGTGTGTGTGTGTGTGTGTGTGTGTGAGAGAGAGAGAGAGAGAGAGAGAGAGAGAGAGAGAGAGAGAGAGAGAGAGAGAGAGAGAGAGAGAGAATAATTTGTATAACGTATACATCACAACCTGTCATCCTGCTATAAAACCACAGAGTGAGGTCTAAGATATCCTGACCTAAATAACAGATATCAACCAGTATCCATCAGCTTTACACAACGATATTTTTCATATCTAACTAACCTAACGTCCAACATACAGGCCACATGAAGAGTGAGTCTGTAACCCTCTTGACACGACATAACCCTGAGATAAGAAACAGAAGTACTTGAAAATTAGATCAATACCCAAAGATTATTACTGAGATACTTACTTCATTCCACATGTTTCACGTTCATCTTATCGTAAACAACAATCCCTCCCATTCCTCTACCCCTACACAATCCCACCACCCCATTTTCTGATGGCAATCAACAACTGTAAGGCTTATCACTGTAAGGCTAGCCTACACTCTCCCAGATAAATCCAAGGCCACAAAGATGAATTAAGGTATAGTATTATATAAGGAAATATACCGTATGTCTTGCTTTTATCTTATTAGGTCGTCATTTTTCTATATCAGCAGCCTGTTATCATGTCAGAAAGAGGTAGAGGCGGTCTGACGCCTAAACAGCTTGTCTGTTCAAATGCAATGGATGATGAAAGAAACAGATACTCGTAGCCTGTGTGATGCTTCTATGGGATCACTGTACATACGCACTCTACCCAGTAACTTATGTGTGCGTATGTGTGTATGTACTATATTTATCCACCCATTTTTATGTGTGTATATATATATATATATATATGTGTGTGTGTGTGTGTATATATAATATAGTTAATAATATATATATATTTATATATAAAATCTCAATCACATATTTGTGATTCTGTGTGTGTGTGTGTGTAATGTATTTATATATATATTTATAAATCACATATTTGTGATTCTGCTTATACAAACTAATAATAAATTTATAATATATATATATATATAAATTTATATATATATATATATATATATATATATATATATATATATATATAAATATATATAATTTGCGTTTGTGTTTTTAGAATGCAAATGAGATGAAAAGGATAAAAGTAGCTGAGGTGGGAAGATAAGAAATCGAAAGAAATAAAAGGTGGTGGTACTCAGATACGCAAGGTGAAAAGGCGAATCATGTTTTTTTCAATATGGTTTGTTTGTCACATGGGGTAGAGAAAGTGTTGAATGGATAGGCAAAATGGAGCCAAGTGGTGTGATGTGTTTGAGGATTTCGATACACCGTGGAAGTTTTCTGAAAAAGGAGTTTATGTTTGTTTCAGTAGTCTGAGAATGAACGTGGCAGTGTCTGTGACTTCCAAGATACTGGCAGCTTCATAAACTTACAAAGTAGCCGCTGCAACAGTGTATCGAAATTCTCAAACACATCACACCACTTGGCTCCACTTTGCCTATCCGTTCAACACTTTCTCTACTCTATGTGACAAACCATATAAAAAAAATTGGTTCGCCTTTTCACTTTGCATATCTGAGTACCACCTTCTTTTATTTCTTTCCATTTCTTATCTTCCAACCTCAGCTACTTTTATCCTTTTCATCTCATTTGCATTCTAAAAACAAACACAAATATATATATATATATATATATATATATATATATATATATATATATATATATATATATATACATACATACATACAGTACATATATATATATTATACATATATATATAATATAATAATATATCTATAAATTTATATGTATGTATATATATGCGTATTTATTCATGACATCTTGTCTAAGCAGACTCACAAATATGTGATTTGAGATTTCGCAATAAATGCCTCAATTATTTATTACCTAAAAGGTTTCCTCAAAATTATACTTTACTTAAATAAAGTTCATAATTATGGACTATACATAATGTTGACCAGTGGATAGTAGAGGACCCCTTAATATGAGGAAATGTCGACCTAAATGGTATTCTATAAGGCTCCACCATAAAGCCAAGGACGACTGCCTTTAAACTACCGCAGGTTAAAAAGAAAAGGAAAAAAACTTGGCCTCCTCACCACTTGGCTACGGTTTAATTCATCCATTGGGTTTGTAACCATTTACCGTATATGCTGAAAAAAAATTCAAGTTAAATAATATTGGAGATTTGAAGGCTTGTGGATGTGGAACAGCAGAGAAAAAAATAATTTATGTTATAAGAGAGAAAACTGGATACCAAAGGAATAGGAATGAACAAAGTGGATAGGCAGGTTGTTCAGGACTGGGAAGGACAAAGAGTGGTTGTATCAGGGATGGATAACATATACTGTACAAGGAATGGGAGGATGATTGTATGCTGCGTCTGGAGTACTTTGGTAATGTGTAAGTGAATAACAACTGTTGGTTCAAATTGGATATAACTTTCAAGATAATCATTCCCAATTTGCTTGAAAACTTTTTACGTGGCATTTAAAAAGAATACTAATATATAAAAGCACTAACAAAGAACTCTCCAAATAATATTAAAGGATGTGTACATTAAATCCCATGTCCGTCATGTGTCAATTGATACAAGTGTTATCTACGTCAAACTGAAAAATCATTGAAAAAGAAATAGAACACTAAAAAATGTGTACAGAAAAACAGTTCAATTCGTTATGCTGGTGAATCAGTCATGCTTAGAAATTACATACGTGCTGAAAAGCTCGCTTACCTTGTTAATGCTATCAACCAGACAGGTGTTAAAAAGTATTCAAAAAGCCGTTTTATTTTCAGCGGCTTTGGAAATTAACATCAAAGTGTACAGTTTCACATAGAAATGTCCTAGTAAGAATATGAATACCAGCCAATGAACGCATAAGCTATATTTACTTGATTCAAAAGAAGTGATCAAAGTGTATAGATTTTATGGAGCATATTTACTTAGGTCCTAAAGACATAAGCACAGGTGCGAGACTCAGGTGCGGACGAAAACAATAGTTAACAGCGCGCTCACTCTCCGCCATAATTAAAGTTAAGACTTTTCCTCCTCATCCCGGGAGCTATTTTTTTTTTTACGTGAATGTTCATATATAATGTGAATTTCTACTACCAAATATCAATCCTCTTTATATATTTATATATATATATAGGTATATATATGTATATATATATATATATATATATATATATAAATATATATATATATATATATATATATATATATATATATATATATATATATATATATATATATATATATATATATATATATACATACATACATACATAAAATCAGTGTTCTTAACTAAATAAGGCACACGCGCACTCGATTCATGGCTTTTGTTTTATTTACCCTTGTGGTACTTAGCAAATAATATATACATATATATATATATATATATATATATGTATAACATATATATAATATATATATATATATATATATATATATATATATATATATATATATAACATATATATATATATATATGTGTGTGTGAATGAGCCACGTGGCAGCTTAACGTTAAATATTGACAAGAGCAAAACCGTCATTAATAAACGCATCGCATGAAGCTTACAGGTGTTTTACAAAAATTATAGAGATGCAGAGTAAAAAAATACTGCAAGTACAGGAGGCACATGAATCAATCTATCTATCTATCTATCTATCTATCTACCTATCTATCTATCTATATATATATATATATATATATATATATATATATATATAGTATAACTGATTCACGAAGATATGGAAGATTATATATATTATATATATATACATATATAGTATATATATACACACAAATGTATATATATATATATGTGTGTGTGTGTGTGTGTGTGTGTGTGTGTGTGTGTGTGTGTGTGTGTGTGTGTGTAGCCAATGCATATGTAGGTAAAATGTGTATATATACTAAAATCATACGTTGGCCAAGGCAGCGAATTAAGTACGTGGCGTGAAATGACTGTGGTGGTAAACAACTATAATTAAATAGAAGATGGTACGTGCTTCATCATCCCAAAAGAACTGGAAGCCTAATACCTTCTGGCGCCACACTCAGGGGGAAAAAGGAAATAGGTGAAATGGTGAAATGTGTGTGTGTGTGTGTGTGTGTGTGTGTGTGTGTGTGTGTGTGTGTGTGTGTGTGTGTGTGTGTGTGTGTGTGTGAGAGAGAGAGAGAGAGAGAGAGAGAGAGAGAGAGAGAGAGAGAGAGAGAGAGAAGGGGGGGTTAAGCAAAAATGTGAAAGTCCTTCAACTAGAACAGCCGAAAGGAGAGCGGACACACCCATCGAATGCAACAGAAAGTTTGTTGGTTGATCCCCAGTATGTTATGCTTGCATTCACTTCACGCCTGACTATCGGAATGAATATAAAACGGTGACACTTTATCGTACATAACAGAACAAATATTCACCACCCACTAAAAGTTTTCGCCGTTACTGTTAATACAAAAACAATAAACCAACATCACGCAATTCATTCGCTTATTAAAACTAACAATGGAAAAATAGGAAGTGGGCGTAGAAAGAAATTTTGAAGCTGATTATTTTTCCAAGAAAACGTCTTTATTATCATGTTACCTTATCATGAATGTCATGACAAATGCATCAGGTTAATCAACGGATTCAGACAGTGTTATCTATGACGTCAGCAAAAAAATCCTATCCTATATTCCTATAAGCAGGGAAAAAATTGATTCTTTTATTTGAGAAAGAAAACGAGGAAAGTGAGAGAATTTTAGCCAATAAAAAGGCCTAAATAGAGGTTTCCTAATATTATCAAGAACTGTGTATCAGGCACTTTGGGGATGATTCTACAAAAAAGGATGGATGATTAGGAAGCTTATATTTGCTTCCGTCATGCTATCAATCGAGAATTCCACGAAACTCTGTCAATGTAGCGTACAAGTATGTTAAGCAACAGGAGAAATATACATGGGGGATGTTGGATACTGCAATTATCTGAAATTATTACAAAAATGAAAAAAGTTTCGCTAAACTGTACTATGAGATCAAGGAAGTACGGTACCTACGCTGACAAATACATACACACACACACACACACACACACACACACACACACACACACACATATACATATATATATATATATATATATATATATATATATATATATATATATATAAATGTGTGTCAGAAAGCTTGCAGTTTCTTACAAAAAAAAAATCACGAATAACCGATGAAACTTTTATCAAAGTGTAAGCACAAAAGTTCTGAACTGTAACATCTTAAAAACTTAATTTTTTCATCTCTTCAGCGATAAATTCCTGTAATCCAGGTAAGATATCCGCGAGGTATAATCCACCAACACAAACCAAATATTAAAACTGGGAAGATATGAATGCCGTGATCTCTTCTCGTAAGAATCAAAGAACGAAATAAACACGCGTTCCTGACCTTCTCTGTCTACCTTCTACAGAAGGTGGATCGCAGAGCATTCGAGTAATTTTAAACACATCACATAAGAAAATAACTATTTGTCTTCTTTGCCAACAAGGACTTTCAATTTCTGTCTCATGTATATAATGCACAGCTCAATTTCTGAGATATGCAAAAAACACGAGAGAGAGAGAGAGAGAGAGAGAGAGAGAGAGAGAGAGAGAGAGAGAGAGAGAGAGAGAGAGAGAGAGAGAGAGATCGCCAAGTATCTGGCCCTGACCAAGCAGTGATACAATCGAATTGTTGCCAAGTATGAAGTAAAGAGCCGGTAGCTACACAACCAGAAAGGGTCAATAGCCTCTTCATTTAAAACCAAGGAAACTACAGTTGAGTAAATAATGGCTACACAAGTATCAGGTTAAAAATGTGAACAAAACTTGCGTAAAAATGAAACGTATTCGACTTCATGGCGGAACAAAGACCGGAGGGGTATAATGAATATTCATGCCCACTACAACACGCCTATTGAAACTCAAATCCTGAACACACTAAACTGGGGCCGAATGTTCTCACTACCAGGTAAATATTACAA
>NC_089764.1:13503326-13618326 GCF_040412425.1 Macrobrachium rosenbergii
ACAATTAGTTCCTCTTCAATTTATGGCAATGATCTTTATTATTATTATTACTTGCAAATATTAAGGATATTACAACTATTCCTACTACTGCTGCAAAATTATCATAGGCAGATAACCGAATGAATAATCCGGGGGCAACATAACGCAATGCCTGGCTGTTATCAGAGCAATGAATGTAGGGTACATATCCAACAAAGAATCAAACTATCTTACACACTAATCAACGAGATTTTTTAAACTGTTCTACTTCCAATCTCTTCGTACTGTTGTGCTAAGTACATCATAGCTGGAATTTTATATTTTTACACACCAGCACCTAAACCTTAGGCTTAGATCATGCGATAATAATGTGGGCATATATAAAAGTTGAGACACTCTCATAACATCAACGGTGAGCAGACATACAAATTACGAAGAAAAAATTAACGGTGTACATATATATATACATACATACATACACAATATACTATATACATATATGAGAGAGAGAGAGAGAGAGAGAGAGAGAGAGAGAGAGAGAGAGAGAGAGAGAGAGAGAGAGAGAGAGAGAGAGAGAGAGAATACTTTTAATGTCCTGTCTACATTATCAAAATCTGGACTCCTCTCCTCCAGGAGCCAACCACCGTTCCCACAAACCATATACCAATCAATAACAATTCATACTATGAAGCTGAGTAGCATAGCATACACGCACAGAAATACTCGAAACCTAGCCTCCTCTCTTAAACGTCTTGCTTCAGTCAAGTGCATCTTTAAACTCACCTCCCAGCTGACGAGAGGAGGAGGTGAAGGGGTGTCTATTTCGGAGGTAATAAAAGTTCCCACATTAAGGGGAAAGTTGGAAATGTTTTGTGGAGCTTATCATTACCACACGTTCATTTACTCATTCAAGGTTTAAACCCAGAGTCTAAAGATTTTTGTGAAATTACATAACATTCACTATCAAGTATAAAAAAGTATAAAATCTCAAGTACTGACGGTTAACTTCTCTTACAATACAAGCGTCAATTGGTGATAACGCTATCAGCACCTGTCCGTCAAGCACATAACCTACGATCGTGGCTACCTTTGTTGACGTTTTTCAAATAGATCTATTAACGAATGAAAAAACTAAAAGTTTACATTATGCAAGAACCCCACATGCAACCATCTTTTTTTCTTTTTTAAATAGCCTATAACGTTATGTTCAATGTCTACGTGGCATGTATGAGGCCTTGTAAACACATCATTAAAAGTTTAAACACTCACTTCAGTAAACTTAATTTCATGATATAATGACGATTTCTGTTAAAAGTTTACACTAATTTTCGGCATTTACTGTTCAACCTTTTTATCCAAATTTTAGCTTTATTTCTATCATCTATGTTAGATGTTAATACAATTACCAGTTCGTTTAACAAATAGTTTTTTAACATAACTTTCAATTTGAGCTTTATGCGGAACTTAACCAAATCCCAGTCACGAAATAACACTATCAGTTGCCTAAAATCTTGACAGTTTCCCCTCAATTCACTTTACCCTAATAGCCATACAACAAGAAATTCATTCTGAACGCCTCGCAAGTTATGATAACATAGAGACCTAGATATCACCACTAATTCCACCAATGTAAATTTTAATAATACATAGACCTAGATATCACTACTAATTCCACTAATCTAAAGAGAAAGTGAAATACATACTATTTACGTTGGCTTACAAGGAAGCCACTATATGCAAGCTTAGTGTAGCTCCAGAGTGATCAAAAATACAAGCCAGAGGCTCCCAGGATTATTTATGGTTATGCACTGGCTAAGACAAGGAAATACAACTACAAATACTGCAGGTGTCGTATGCACAAAATTGCACGTTCTGCCCTTGTCATGGAACCTAAGCACGAGGTTTACAATTTTTATAGGTATTTACACAGGCAACAAATATGCTGTCATTTTTACCCATACGAAATTTTTAACCTATTTTTAGGTTTGCAGAAAAGTGAATATACTGCATTTAATGTATTGTCATGACTGCATGCTTACCTCTTACACAAGAAAATCGAGAGCAGCCGAACAAGAAAACCCTTAAAGGAAACGAAACAGGACGCTCTGACCGCAACAACCTTGAGTTAGGTCGGAAATTCCAGTCACAAGAAAATCACGAGCAATGTAACCCGCAAGTCTGAAAATGGTTCCGCTATAGAATATCAGGCTGTAACCGCGTTAGTGCGAAGAAAATACAACTAGAGAAGTTTAAGAAAATACAACTAAAGAAGTATGTGTTGAATTTACGGGGAACGACTAGTTGGGAACAATGCGTGATATGAAAACATGTTCGCGGTAATAAGGATTGCATGAGAAACGCTATTACTTGATGAAATATGACAGTGGAACGTATAGTATTGTAAAGAGCATTATATTCTAAACGTGCGGCAACATGTATAAGTCTGATTACATTAGAACAAAGCACAGAAAGAATGACTCTCAAAAACCAATGTACACTACGACCCAAGTTTGACAATAAAACAGACTGGTAATAATGCTGTGTGAGACAAAAATAAAATTCTAGAGGTTAGAAAAGAAAAGTGAACTCTGTGACTAAAACCAAAACCAATATGCAATTAATTCAGTGGTCTTCGCCGGAGAGAAATGTAAAAGTATCTGGTTTTAGGAAGGAAGGTAGGAAAAGGGCCCCGCACACACATGCTTCGAACTTTGGATCTTTCATTTCCCCATCCACGTCTATGCTAACTGGTGTTTCCAATATCGGAGGTCAATCTCCAAAGCCGCTGGAGTTATTCCGGGTCAAAACCCCCCCCCCAAAAATAACTAAGCCATTCTAATACAGCCCCACATTGAACGTGAAGATATAATTACCCGGTGGAGAAGCCGCTGCGACAGATAAGCATTTGAGCATTCCTATGGTGCCTATCTCGTTACGTAACGGATGGCCCTAGCTACCAACCAGCCCCACTAAGTATCGATTTCGGCAGATGTCACCATAGAACTACCCTGACAATCCTGATCGAAGAACATTCATTATAAACCGGATTCATCGCTACCTAATACTAACTACAACGTGACTTTTCCGAAAAAACCGGATTTCTGGCGCCGATATGGCCCATTTCACATATTTCACGCGCGAGCCAAGAACAAGAAGCAAAGAGAGAAAGTGTGTGTGTGTGTGTGTGTGTGTGTGTGTGTGTGTGTGTGTGTGTGTGTGTGTGTGTGTGTGTAAAATCACGAATATTACGCCACAAATATCATTTAACATCCAGTGAAAATATACCTTGGGAATAACTTTACTTAAGGGGAATTATAACTGAGCCGGGTGGCCTAAGTCAGTCTACTGATATTTCTAAACCAAACATCGGTTCCAGTCCTCCCCGGGAGGAAGCACTTATAGATTATAATTCCCCCTGCGAGTAAGTTATTCCCAAGGAATAGTCTACTGGATATTAAACGATATTTGCGGCGTAATATTCATGAATATAAAAAATTTCGCGTGTGTGTAAATGACAAAAAATTCTCTCTCTCTCTCTCTCTCTCTCTCTCACTCACACACACACGAATCTCTATCTCTCTCTGTCTCTGTCTCTGTCTATATATATATATATATATATATATATATATATATATATATATATATATATATATATAGAGAGAGAGAGAGAGAGAGAGAATAAAGTGGCGTCACAAAAGCCAAGGTCGTAGACAAGATAAGAGCTAAATCATATGATATAGAGGGTACCAGACATCCCACGCACCAACCTCGAAAACCTGAAAAAAACAGCCTGTGGTTTTACAGGCCTTGACAAAGCGGAGAAAAAAAAAACCGACGGGCATCAAGATATTGATATCCCTCTAGAATGGGTGATGTCGAAGACGTGTAATTTAGTTATCGTTAGCTTAATATCTTCAATATTTAAAAGTGGAATTGATTCCATACGTACAATAGCTTGGACTGTGTGTGAGTGCACTCTCAGACCTCACTGTGCCTGTTATAAAGACGAAACAGACTGAAAAAGCTACGGCAATGCATGGTGTGCCTAACAGACGAAATGGGCAATGATGTGATCTGGTGGTACTATGGACGACCGGAGTATAATCATGACGCGTATTGCGACCTTGGGTTGTACCAAACCCTCTGTGCCATGCACATCCACCCTTGCGTGCAAGCTCCCTTATTTAATGGTATGCACACCTTCAATTTCTTTAGTTTTTAATGATTACGTGATCTAATCTCCCTTATTTCTAGTTCTTCCCTTTCTTATCTTCTTCAAAAAAAGACTTTCACTTCTGTGGCAGATTCATATTCGAGTTCATGGCCTTCCGATCTGTTCAGCAATAATAATAATAATAATAATAATAATAATAATAATAATAATAATAATAATAATAATAATAATAATAATAATAATACGGCGAAATTACATAAAAAGGAGAGGAAATTCTAATAGCAGTGCTGGAAGCTAGCAATATTTAACCTAGTTCAGGTACTCTGGAAATGAAGCAAAGAAAGGTGAAGCTGGTACGTGTGTGAATTGATTTTTCCTCACTTTATCACAAGACTGAGGCTTGAGTGGTGAACGTGTACTGAATAAGTAAATAAGCAACAAGAAATAGCTTTCGAAACAAAAAATCATCATTTTCATTGAGAGAGAGAGAGAGAGAGAGAGAGAGAGAGAGAGAGAGAGAGAGAGAGAGAGAGAGAGAGAGAGCTATTTCTAGCATGTTTCCAGTACGCCAACCGTTGAGTGAGCACAACTTGGCCAACTTCCTGAAACGATGCTACCCAATGGAAGACGGCTGTGCGTAGCCCGACTCGAAAGCCGACGAGGCGACCTTGTCTTTGTTGCCGACAGAAGCTTCACGGACGCTGTTACGTAATACCCAACTTAACCATAGCCGTCTGTCCTTACATGGGAAAAAAACATTTCTTCCTTCTTCTGAGAACAGGTAAATCTCTCTCTCTCTCTCTCTCTCTCTCTCTCTCAGATGCATAGCACTGTCAAGGTCGAAAATACGAAGATAAAATAGAATGGACTCATTCCAATACAGCTGATTAGTGGTTATCACTTGAGAGCGCCGGCAGGTAGACAGAAAAAACAAAAAACCCTAATCTTCAATGAAGCGCTACTAAGGAATGCGCCGACTTCTCACATTCTTGCTAATTCCACAGTACTAAAATTATAAACCCAAGTTAATGAAAATGCTTAAGTCCTCTACTACTTTACTGTTCACAAGGTTAAAGCTATCAAATGACAGAAAGCGAATTCGACCGTTGAAAACATCAAACAAAACAAAAATCTGACGCAATGTTGCAACTTTGAACACAAACTCGGTAACGCGGCGCGCTGTTACTATGGTTGAAAGTCATCCCATCACCCGCACCCCCAATACAGCGGTTACGTAACTGAGGACCTTCACAACACCCCTCCCCCAAAACAGTTCATACGTGCACAATGTCTTCCCTCACTCAGGACTTACGGAGAAGGGGCAGGCAGCCAGGTTGGAGGGGAGGGTTGCCTTTTTCCTCGACTCCCACTTGTGTCTGGGAGAAGTCGGAAGAACGCACTCTGCCTGACTGCCCTAAGCAAAGACCAATCCTTTAACACACCAGGAAAGAATGTTCTTGAACTAGTACACAGGACGTAAACAGTAAATGCCGCCAGACAGTAATAGCATTTCCCTATTGAAATAAATTCATCAGTAAACACCATAGCTAAATCATACCGTAAACTCAACCGCTGCAATTATATTAGGAAAATATGTCAGCAATACCCATACTTTTACACTAGAATATCCTTAAATAAGAAGAACTAAACAGATAGGACATAGTAACTGCAAAAGCTACTTCACGCCTCCCACAACCTTCACATAACTCCGGCGAGTCCTAACAGCAATGTTACATAAAAGAGAAAGGCGGGGAAGACATGAAGGCCCGAATCTCTCTCCAAGTACACCACTCCATACCGTACTACGGGATTCGTTTATCTGCTTCATTCAAAAGATATCATCTCAAAGTAGCCCTGATGGCTTTACTATTTTAATATCTTATACAAAAACCGTAAACATTTTGTAACCGACATGTGGATAAAAAAAAAAAATTCTGTTCGTAATAAAGACAAGAACTTGCAGATGCATTAATACAATTTAAAAATTCATGTACGGTAGGTGACCTTTATCCCTAAACTACTGGGGGATGTTTATGAAGAGTACAGCGGACTTTGCTTCTGTACGCTCTGTTCATCCCGCTGGTGGATATTACTTTATCACTTTATCGTTTGAGATACAATATACTAACAATAATCATGTATTTATTTTCAAAACTTTCCTTCACCCACTAGCTCTGGTGTTCCATCTTGCAATAACATTATTATTTATCTCCCGTTCATTTTTGGAAGCTGTACATTTACACAAACCCACCCACTCTTTATACCGGGGATACCGGGGACCTGACAAATACATACGAAATGCAAAGAATCCTAGGAACTGTCAGTGCTTCTGTTGGCCAGCAATCACTGCTCTACCAAAGAATCTTATCTAGAAATAGATCTGCGTCTAATACCGTACATTATGTAAATATTTGCCGCCTTCCTTTCCAACTCACTTGTCAAGCAACACAGTCACACTTCCAACATCTCTTCTCTGAAACTCAACTGCTAGTTGATTTTTCAATTGATCAATCAATTATTTTTTTACCACCATTTACTAATATCAAACTTTTAATTATACCTGCTTTTTATAATATCTGACTTCTTCATGAGTCATAGAAACTCTTAATCATACCTGCTGTTCATAATCCTGTGCCTTCCTCCTGTGAATCTTAATAATCTATATATCCACAAACAGATCTTATCGGCTATATCGGCATTTCTTGGTGGACGGGAATCTTTAAACATCTTTAACTTAACTAATATTTATTTTATTTAAACTTTAACTTAACTGATCATTAAACAACTAAATTAGTTTAAGTACAACACAACCAAGCTACCAATACCCCTGACCTTTTCTTTACTTCTAGGCCTAAGAACCACTCATGCTGTGTTTCATCGTCGATAGCCTCTTACAACCAAAATCTTGTTACACTCCTCTCGTTCTACACCTCCAACTCTTATTCTATGGTACTTTGACAAGGATTCTTTAAACAGTCATGATTTTAATTTGGGAAATCACTTATTTTTATTCTCTGGGATCCTAGCCTTTTGATGACTCTTGTACATCTAAACTTTCCATTACAGTCGCAGATTAACCAAGCTTGCTCTATGGCCAATAGAGCTAAGGAGACAGCACACAGGGTACTTGGACTCTCACTCAGCTCTAGAATTTTCAGCCCTCAAAGCCATTTAAGTCACTGCAAGGCTACACCACTAGGTTAATAATGCCTTTGTAAAGAAAAAGTGTAAAACAGTCTGACTTATTGCTTTTCATCAGTTACATCTCTTCTGTGACTAAAACAATATTTAAATTCTGTATTTTTCTCTAACCCAGCCATAAATGATTTCATCATAGCTGGCCGTGTCACTGACACCTAGCTGACAATAACCCTTCTCCTAACACTTCTGTGGACAAAATGTAGTTCTGTAACCTATGAAGACGAGGAACCCCTATAGTCCTGATGAAACTCCTACGCAATAGTGATGTTCCATTTGCTCCTCTTTTCATCTCAAGTGGTGCTCATTAGGATATCTATCCCCCACACCTTTCGTTTTTGATAAAATTGGTGTATGGTAGAAATTACTGTGCAGGGATGATGCTGAATCCTAATAAAACTTAAGTATGTTTACCAGTAAGTCTACGATATTAGAAAACACCCACCCTGATTTTTTTTTTATCTATGCCTCATTCTTGATTTCAAATTTGCTTTGAAGAAACATTCCCAATCTATTTCTTCTTCAACTGCATAAAAACTGGTATAATGAGAAAGGCTTTCATGAATTTTTTTAAACCTATCCTGAGTGAATATTAGTACAGTATTATTTCATTCTGCAATATTTTAAACAACGCTGAGTCGCATCTTCACTTGTTGAACAAAAACTTGAATTCCGAGTTTCTTATCCTAGATCTCAGTATTAATCATTCAAGTCAATGTGCAAGCTGCATAAAATTTACCACAATTCTGACCATCTTTATATTTGGATTTTTCAAGACTGTATCATCCACCATACAGTACTAGATATACAATTAATTCTAACAGCCCTTCCTTTTCTTTTGTGAAGTTCAACCCACAAAGTTTTTCAAGTTTTGTTCCTGATGTGACATAACTATAGAATGATCAAGCAGCTGAATCACTGAAACTTCAAATGTTCCAACTTGGTGCACCTGGTTTTTTTTAAGAGGGCTCAAGTGTTTTAGTTCATAGCTTATTGGTTTTATTAAATTTGCTTTCCTTTCTTAATTATGTTGATTTTCCTTACCATTTCTTTCTTATAGTTTATGTATCAACTGCTTTCTCTATGCTGGACCTTATGGTACTCTGCTTTTCCAAACAAGGTTGCTTGTTGGCTGGTAATAATATAAATAACAAATTAAACTAACAATTTGTATTTTTCCCAACATATGAACCTACACCTTCATATATAGGAGATTGACGTGCGCTTTACGTGACTAGGCTGACTGTAGACGTGTTCTACTGAAATCCACTAGCTTTCTGTTCCCTCATCTGCCCTGGTGTGAACCTACCCACGCCCGTCACTTGCTGAACCAGCCTGAGAATAAGACTGAAAATCTTCGCATGCGAAGAGAGAGATCAGGCTAAGAGGGCAGGAACGAGGAGGGTAACTTTAAGTACAAAGGTGTGGGTTCGTATATTAGGAAAAATACAAACTGTTAGCTTAATTTGTTATTTGTTCCGATACGAATACTCCCTACGCCTTCATATATATAGGAGACACATCTAGAGAGGATGTAGATCTCACAAAAAGTAGCATGGGTGACCCAATAAAAGAATTAAACTTGAGCAAACATTATCCTGAGAATAGTATTCACTCTAGATTTCGCATAAGTATATGAAGCCATTCCTCAGACTGCCGCAGCTAAATCCTGCTCAAAACGTGGCGACAGAGCTCTGGAGTAGCTCTACACCTTAGACCAAGGTGAATGTGTCAAAAGATTATAAGCAGGATTTGTTCAACAGCATAGTTTGTTTTGAAGGCTATTGAAGAACCTATACCTCTACTACCACTTGCCTTGACTCTGAAAGGGACAAGACTTGTACTACCTCCTGAACTGTAAGCTCTTTTTATTGCTTCTCTCAGCCAGAAGGAGACTGTGTTCTTGGAAATCTCTGTCTTAGTTCAGCCCATGCTGATGAACAACCTACATTTCATTGATCTGTGTGAGGCTGTCCACTTCAGGTAGAGTTTTACACTTATCACAAGACAGCTGTCTGTTTCAGATAGAGTGTTACAGCTCTCACAGGGCACCGTAGCATTTCCTCTAGATCGCCTCCCATGTAGTCCTTGAGGGAGGGAATGGAAAAGCCACCAAACCTAGGGTCATATGTGGAGGGTTTCCAAGTGCTGGCCATGAACTCTGGAAGGAATGCAAGCCCCATCTCGGTCCAACCACAGGTATGAGTGACTTCACATGAAAGGGCATGTATTTCTCCCACCTGCTTTGCAGATGCTATGGAGACTTTGTCGAAGATGATAAGACCTTGGTGACACTCCACTCAGGCAATTTTAAAGTTCTGGGTGAGCAACTTATTTTAAAATGTTTCACCAAGACTGATAAATCCCATGACACTGACAAATCTATGCCCCTTGCTTTAAACACTTTGGAAAGGGTGGCCCTGTATACGTAATTGCTGAGTCAGAGAGGTTCTTCTTATTTCTTAGAAAAAGAGGAAATCTGCTACATCCTTTACAGCTGTTTTGAGGGGATGTAGAATCCTCTCACTACACCAACCCATGAAGACCTTCCACTTCCCCTGATACAGGTTGAGAGAGGATTGTCTAATGGAGCTGGCGATGACTGGTGCAACTTTTCTCGAAAAACCTCTCTATTTTTAGCAGCTGCTGGATAGCCTCCATTCGTGAAGTTGAAAGGAGGCTAGTGCTTGATGTACTCGGCCGCTGTGCTCTTGTCTCAACAGATTTTGGATCAGTGGTAGTTGTCTTGGAATGTCCACTATCAGGTGGAGAAGATCTGCATACCACTCTGCTTGTGGCCACTTTGGAGCTGTTAATGTCATCCTTAGGCTGTAGGACAGCTCTTTTGCCTGGGACTGGAGAGCAGTACATGGGCAGTTCGTGATTTTTTGATGTTGCAAACAGATCTACTGTGGGACCCTCCCGTAATCTGAACAGTCTGTTCGCCACTGTTTGATCCAAGACCATTCTGTCCCCACTATCTAATCTGGCCTGCTTAGAGTGTCCACTACAATGCTGTTCTTTCTTGGGATGTATCTGGCCATCAATGTTAGTCCCTTGAGTTCCAACCATTCGTGAATCTTTACTGCTAATTGATTCAAAACACGAGAGATCGTTCCTTCTTGTTTAAGTATGCAACAATTGAGGTGGTGTCACTCATGACTACCGTGGTCTTGCCTTGTAGACACTCCTGGAACAATTGCAGGGCTAACCGGGTTGCTTTTATCTCCAAGATGTTGATGTGCTCCTGGCATTCCTTTCCAAACCACTGACCTGACACACCCCTTCTGTTTAGGTGGACAGCCCAGCCCCTTCGGGATGGGTCTGAGACAACTAATATCTCCGGAGTTGACTGGCTTAGTTGCAGTCCCCACAGATGATTCTGTGGATCCCTCCACCACTGAAGGTCTTGCTGGTTCTTTTCTGTCACTAATATGAAGTTTTTCACCAATATTGATTGAACCTTGCTCTTTTCTTTCAAATTCCACTGCAAGGAAAGAATGTGGGCCCTGCCCCTTGAAACCAGATTTCTCCATGGATACCAGATGACCTATCAGGATTTGCCATTTCTTTTTTGGTTGTTGAGGTTTGGAGAGGAACAGGTTGGAAATTTCCAGGAACTTGGATATCCTCTCCTGAGATGGGTAGGCCTTTGCCTTTTCTGTCAATTATCATCTTCAGGTATCTGACCTTCTGAGTGGGGATGAGGTACAACTTCTTGAGGTAGACCAGAATTCCCAGTCTCATAAATCTAAGATTTATGTGGGGTTGTTCTGCTGTTCGTGCCAGAATGAGCCAATTGTCCAGGTATCATCATAACCAAATTCCTTTCCTGTGGGCCCATTCTGAGACTAGCTGAAAGACTGGTAAAAACTTAGGGAGCTGTCGCTAGGCCGAAGCAGGGAGCCTTGAACTGGTAGGTGGTCTTTCCTGAGACAAATCTTTGGAACTTCCTGGAGGAAGGATGCATTGGGAAGTGGAGAGACGAGTCTTGAAGATCAAAGGACACCATGAAGCCTCCTTTTCTGATCGTTGCCAGGACTGACTGAGGTGTTTCCATCTTGAACAGAGTTAGGTGTAGGTAGCTGTTCTAGGTCGACAGATCTATGACGGGTCTCCAAACCATTTCTCTCTACTAGGAAGAGATGGCTGTAAAAAACTGGTGCGTTGTCTTTCACTATTTTCACAGCTCCATTATTTAATATGTCTTGAACTTCTTGTAGAAGTGCTCTCTGCTTGGTGTAGTCTTTCCTGTAAGAGGAGAACTTGAGTGGAATGGCAGTCAAAGAGTGGTTTTTGACTGAAGGGGAGGATGTATCCTTTCCTGAGAGTTTGTACAGTCCAATCCTCTGCTCCTGCCTTCTGCCACTCTAACCACTTAGTCCCCAGACAGCCACCCACCTTGACCTGTTGTAGTGGATGGGGGAACCTCTCCGTCTCATCTATTACCTCCTCTCTTTCCTGTTCCTGTATGTCTGCCTGAGCAGATGGAGGAAGAGGAACAGTAAGGTTGTCTTCCTTCTTCATGGGTCCTTCCTCTGAATGAGTCCCTGTTGACAAAATGTCTGCTGAAAAGGTTGCCTTGAGGACCTCACCTGTCTGCTTTGAGGGTTGGCACTAAAGGGTTGTCTTCTAGGGGCTGACTTAACTAGGGTAGAAGAGAGAATGTCCTTGGCATCCTCTCTTCTGGCCACAACTCCTTGGTTCAGAGGTTCTGGGAGGAAGTAACTTGATACGTTAGATGGGACTGTTTCTGACATTCAGCCAACTGTCAGAAGAGATCTGTCTTTGAGCTCAAGAAAGGAGGATCCCCTTCTCTTCAGTAGAATGTTAGCCCACATGTTGGATACACATTTAGTTATGTATTTTAAGGCTTTTCCTGATGGAGTGAAGAAATCTTTAATCACTAACCAAGATTCATTGAGAATGGATTCCTTAATCTGTCTAACCATTGCTCCTTGGCAATTGTCTAGCCAAGAGACAGTTCTCAACATCCTTCCAAAGACTATTTTGAAATTCACCATTTCAGCACTGGTGAATTTGAGCCTATTTGTCTTAAGACTTAAGGTGTCTAAGGAAGCATTTACAGATAGATGGAAAAGTGCTGCATTTACAGTTCTGGGAAGAGAGGTCGGATTCTCTGTGACATAGAACTTTGCCTGACGAGTCAACGGAGGGGGTAGTAATTTTTGCAACCTGAGGAGGCTAGGGAACCTTCCTCCCCTACTATACTCCTTCATAGTAGACTTTACCATCAGAGACCAAGGAAGAAGGATATAATGTTTAACCTCTGGAATGGTCTCCGCCATTTGTTCAATGAAGGAGGTGTCGGTGGTGTCTTCAGGAATTTCTCTCCCCAGCTCCTGTAGTTTCAATTTCTCTCTTATCATCAAGATGAAGTCTGTAAAACTAAGTTTCTCCTTGGGCAGATCTTGAAGGGTTGGGTCTAATTCCTCTTCCAAGTCTGAAATGCTTGTCTGGCTTGATGGGCCTGGCCTGTTCTGTTCCTCATTCTTTTGCTGTAACTGGGTGTTTCGTCTCCGGTGTCTGGTTCTGTCACCTGAGAGCAGAAGAACTCTCAATTCTCCATCCAGTCCCAACTTGGAGAACGGTGGAGGGACCGTTTTCTCAAACAAAGAGGAGAGATGCGGCTCTTCTCTCCATGCCACTCAAACTTTGAGTAAGCACCATGTCACGCCACAGTTCTAGAACGTGAGCAGGAGGCGTTCTCAGAACATCAATTTGATGGACAGCTCTTCTTCGCAAGCCACTGTTCATACTTCAACGAATCACCGTGCCATGTCACACTTCTGGAACGTGAGCGGGAGGTGTGTCGGGACAGGAAGTGAGACTGAGAAGTGAAAGAGTGGTGCTTAGACCACTGTCGAGAGCGATGGCTTGTCTCTGAATTTCTCATGCCTCGAGGAAGCACTGTACCACGTTACGCTTCCAGAACGTGTGCGGGAAGTGCTCCCAGAAGGGTATGGAGATTGATGGCTCTCCCGTCTGCGATCAGTTTTGTCCACGGAGCAGAGTTCCTTTCTCCGTACAGCCTTCGTCACGGAAAGCTAGTTGGGAAGACAAAGTCTCTTCTGTGCTGGAGTAGGATGCAGAGGGGAGACTGACTTGGGACGAGGCCCTCCATCTCTTCTGCTGTAAACCGCTGGGCCCTGCCTGCTCGATGTCCTGGAATTCCTTGTTGAAAGTTTGCCACAGAGCCAATGATTTTTCCCGTGGAACATCTTTCAGAGCAGTGGGGGGAAGCTGCGGGAAGAAGTTCCTCCCTGGAGTGACGGGAAGCGGAGGAGTAGTCTGGATGGGTAGCATAGGAGAGGGTGAAGGGATGCAGGTGAGGTAGGGGGAAGATTCTCTGGATACTGGTGTCGGCTTCTTCCTCCGCCTTTTCTCATATTTACCTCACTGAGAAGAAAGCCACTTACCACACTCACTATAAGTGGCCTCTCTGGAACATTCAAGACCCTACAAAAAATGTAAAC
This sequence comes from Macrobrachium rosenbergii, assembly GCF_040412425.1. Lineage (NCBI taxonomy): Eukaryota > Metazoa > Arthropoda > Malacostraca > Decapoda > Palaemonidae > Macrobrachium > Macrobrachium rosenbergii. Next base: position 13,517,175 of record NC_089764.1, read on the forward strand.
TGAATGGGGGTCAACTAACACACGTGACATGAATTTTCCACATGACTTGTCTTTAACCGTGCATCAACGTAATTCATGCTTTCCTTTATCTACCATTATGAAGGAAAATAGCAAGAAACCACTGTAAAAGACTGTTTAACTTAAACACAGTTATAAAACACAACACTTCACAAAGTTTCATTTAATCCTTTATGGACGGGCATCATCATATGATGATCTATAACAGGTTTTGAGTGATGGACGGGCTAACTCATATGAGTATTAACATTACACGCCATACGATCTGGATGAATTTAGCTGGAAAGATGTTCACTGCACTTCAATGGTCCATAAATGATTTATGGCAACTGTAGTAGCTCAGCACAGGATAGAGGGGGATCAGTGTGCCTTGAGACTTGATGGGGGAATATATTGCCCCTCTCTATCCCATGACATCTTTTTATTTTTTCATAAATATACCCAGGGATTGCTTTTATCTTTTTATCTTCTATGATAGTATGTCACTATGAATGTAATTTTGCAAAGAAAAATGCAAAGAAATATTAGAAAAAACATGTAGGCTATACCTCACAAAAAGTTGCTGCATCTCCCCATCTCAGTAAATCTCGTAAATATTTTACAACAAACATACTCATAATTTGTTACTTATTTTAGTTCTTATCTATTATGATACTGTGTGAGCTGTAATTATAATTTTACAAAATAAAATAAATTATTAGATAAAATTATTAGGTAAAACTAGCATACTTTCATGAGTGTCTTGTAAGAGGCCTAACACAGGGTAGTAAATACAGTAGTCAATTTCAACTTCCTGTGGAAGGTAGGGAAAAATTTTAAAATTTTTTTCTTACACCATGGGCATTTGCATATCTTCATCTTTCCATTGACACATTTTTTTCTTAAATTGGCCAACTTTAAAGTTTACCCAGTCTGGAGGAAAAGATCATCGAGAGATGAGCAAGACTGAACAACCACCCTGGCATCATTGCTTGATCATGAGATCAAGTCAGAGTGGATATCTCTCTATTCTCCAATAGAGCCTAAATTGAAAGCTAGCAAAACGACACTTTACCAAGAAACTAATAAAAGTTTATTAAAGTTAAGTGGTAAACGACAAAATCCCATAAAATTGCACAAAGTTAAACGAGAAACTATAAGACCCAGGAGCGTCAAAAGAACATCTTATCATGCGCTTGGCTGGGAAGCAAGTGCCAAGCGTGGGTAGGTTCACACCATGGAAGATGAGGGCACAGAAAGCTAGTGGATTTCAGTAGAACGAGTCTACAGTCAGCCGAGTCATGCGAAGCATACAGGAATCTCCTATATGTGAAGGTGTAGGGAGTATTCGTATCAGAACAAATAATAATAATAATAATAACAATGATACTGCAGGAGGTACAGTATTTCCTGAATCAGTACACTTGCCTGTATTCAAGAGTGAGGTCTGTTGTTACTTAAGGGGTGACATCCATCAACACACTTAGCTAACCATAGAGGGTTTCCTCTGAACAGCCCTGGTCATCTGGGTTTGCATCCCTTATCATATACAGTAGCCACTTCAGATTATCAGATGTTGAGTGGGTCTGGTCTTATGACAAGTAACAAAGTTCTTAACATATAGCCTACAACTGAACATTGCAGGTACCCCTACAACCAACAAAGCTGTAATTCCAAAACACTGATGGCCTAACTGAACATTCAAGGTAACCCACACCCAACAGTAATTCTCAAATACTTGCATCCTAACTAAACCTGCATTTTACTAGTCATCATTCAATATACGAGGTTTTATTCGAAAAATGCAATGGTTACAAGTGTTTACAAAAATATTTGTGGAAGTGAGTTTTGAGGATGTACTGAGGGTAATCAACAGATGGAAAGGAGAGACACCACCTATGACATGTCTGAAAGTCAGATGCTGGAGTAAGGTGGAGAAAGTGGAGTTGAGTGACTGATAAGTCTGTAAGGTATATCTTCATGAAGGAAAGATTTTGAAGGAATGGGTCAGGGGAATAACTGCTAAAATGTAAAAATGTGTAAAGGTGATAGAGGAGACTACATGAACTGCATGGTCATAACATTACTTAGTACACCAAGGAATGTGTATGATAAGATTTGACTGGGAAAATAAAACTGATGACAAACATTTTGACTTGGGAAGAACAGAGTTGGTTTAAGCAAAGAAAAGGGTAGGTATACTGAAACAGTAATGTGAGAGGTTTGAGAGTAATGGGACAAGATGTACAGTATGTGGTCTATATGACCCTGATAAACTTAATAGAATCAACAGAGAGGCAAAGTCGAGGGAGTTAAGAATACATGCTTTGGTATAAGATTTAAGTGACAGAGAGCAACTAAGAAGATTTTAACATGGAAGTGAAGCATGTTAAGCCAAGTTCACACGATCATTCGGAAACTCAGTATTTCTGTGAATGTCATTTGGACTAACCACGTGAACACTGGAATGATGTAACGCCAGTCATAAAAACCATGAATGATGGATTCCAAAATATTTTGACATTCGTCATTCACACACATCATTTTATGGGCGGAGTTTATGGAGTGAGTGTTAGACTGTTGTGTTGAATGTCAATCATGTAAGTGGTCTCATGTTTTCTGTTAGGTATACTTCAGTGCCAAGATGGCATCACTTTCTGAAAACAGAGACAGCTAGGCTTTGCTGCAGCATTTCATTTTACAGATAGTTTGGGACATACAAAATGAAAATTACATGAGGAAAGATAAAAGAAATGCTGCGTATGAGAAACCAGAAATTTTCAGATTAATGTAAAAAGATGCCACTATCAATGATGTTAACAGGAAATTGAACACTCCAAGAATTAATTTCAGAAAGGAACTAAAGAAAATTCATGACTCTAAAAGAAGTGGTGCTTGCACTGAAGATTTCTATGAGCCCTTTTCATGGGTTTTTTAAGAACTGATTTTTCTATAGGGCATAAAAAAGCAGACAAAGAGCAGAAGCACAAAGGAGGCTACACCAGAGGTAGGAATTGTCCTTATAATTCATTACATAAGCTATACAGTAAACCCCCGTATTCGCGTTCTCATGGTTCATGGACTCATGCATTCGCAGGTTTCTCTGTGGAACATATCTAGCCATCATTCGCAGAAAATTCGCCCATTCACGGTGTTTTTCACTGAGAAATATTCACTAATTACTGTATTTTCATATAATTTTCATGAATAAATGCACTTTTTTGTGATAAAACTATTAAAATACTCAGGTATAAGCATTTTCACAGGGTTTTCTTGGTTTAAGCTATCAAAATGGGCAGTTCTAAGTGTTTTTAGAGGGGTTTTAAGCATTCGCGGATTTGACCTATTCGCCTCATTAGCTAAATATAGTAGTATATTCACAGAATATATGCAAATAGATTAAAGAAAAGAGTACTCAAAGTAATTAATTTTTTGTTATGAAATTTAGACCATCAGGACAAGCACTTTGAATCTTCAGTCATTCAAAGATCTAACTACTGACCAAGATTAAATTTATTATGTCACCAACTTAACAGCATTGCCTGGGGTCGAACCTACGATTCCCACTGAGGGGCTAGGTCTAGAATTTAAAGAGCAGAACTACAGTTATGACTTCTTTTTAAAGCAAATGCCAATATTATGGCAACACTCACTTTCTCCCTGTTGCTCATCCTGAGTTCATGCAATATAAATGTGCACTGTCACCACTAGAGTTGACTGATGCTAGGAATGATGTTCCACAATGACTGTGTATTCTTAGGAATGACAATCTTCAAATACTGTCAGTCCTGTGAATGACATTCAAGAATCGTGTGACAGGAGAGAGATTGGCTTGGTGTAAAAGTGGGTCTCAGATAAAGGCACAGTAATATGTGCTGTTGGTAGTTCAATATAGTGTAATTCATGGATAAAGTGCTGTGAAAAATCTAGAGAAAGGAAAGTGGATAAAGGTGCAAAAGTGATATTTTTATGATTAAATAACATTTTATATACTGTATACTTACCAAGTAATTACATAGCTATTGTTCCAAGCTCGTGTGGCAGCTTAAATTCAAAATTCACGGTAGCGCTTCAATTGTTTAGTGTCGGTGACCAGTCCCGTCCACTAACGGCAATACTAGGAACGACTTAGCAGACAACCTCATCCTGTTTGTGCCTTATGTCTATCAGCGGGGAGCAAGGTGGGCTCTAATTCTGTAATTACTTAGTAAGTATATACTGTATAAAACTTTATTTTATCATAAAAATATCATTTTTATATAAGTAACTTACCAAGTAGTTACATAGCTGAATCCCAGATTGACAGGAAGCGGGATACATGGATATATTCTATTCCAAAACATTAAGCCTTGTAATGAATTTGAAATAGAAAATTTGCTAGCATTGAAAACAATGCTTGTGGTTTCCTATCAGTTAAGAGAGCTACTGCAAGAGAATACTGCCTCTGGTTGGTGCTCATCTTAACCTGTAGTTGTGTGGCGGTATAGCCATGGAGCACCTCTACTTAAGTGGGAGTTTTGCAGCGAAGGAGTACTCTTATGGCTAGCAGAGCATCAAAAGTGCCCTTGCCCTGGGCACAGTACCAATACTGTATAAGAAACAACCAGATAACACTGTCATCCACACTGAAATAAAACCACTACCCATCCACTGAGTGTGGTGGGTGCTCCAGGTACATTGTACCCCCCAGCTTCCCAAAACTCAGCACCTTACTACAAGGTGAAGAGATACTGTAGTAGGAGAAAATCCCATGCTTCCTCCTACGATACCATACCAGTCACTAATAATGGTCCCAAGGTACTGCAAAATTTTTAACACTTTCGCTTTCAATAAAAATAGTGAGAAGAGAAGATCGATTACACTTCCAGTAGGCTGATGCAGAATGGAAGCAAGTAGCCTGAAAGCTAATGAGGTAGAAGGTGTCCTGACATTCTTTGCTTCCACTTAAAAGTAGGCAAAGTGCTCTCCTGACTCTGAAAGAGTGTCTCCGAAATAAAAGTCTATTTAGGATGAAGGACAACGAGTTCCTAGTCAGAGGACGAGAAGGGCTCTTGCCAGAACACCATAGGATACGGATGGCCCTCTGAACCTTTGGTCCTGTTCAGGCAATACCTGAAGCTCACCCTGGACAGAGAGCTCTCTCTTCTTCCTCAGAGCTAAGGATGTCTGTTAAGTTCTTCCTTCCCCTGGACAGAGAGCTATCTCTTCTTCTTAAGAGCTAAGGACGTCCATTAAGTTCTTAAGGGAGAAAGAACGGATCCAGGGCTTGGATTGGTTCTCGTTCTTGGCTAAAAATCCAAGGGTAACCGAGCAAAACTGCATCTCCTTATGAAAAACCTACTCTAAAAAGATGGCTTGGATCTCGCTAATGCATTTTTGCAGAAGCCAAAGTCACCAGGAAGATAGTCTTCAGGGTAAGGTTTTTTAGAGAAGAGGAACATAGGGGTTCAAAAGAGGGACCTGTCAGTCAATTCAACACTACGGCCAGGTTCCAGGAGACTGGACTACCTCCCTTGCTTGGATGTGTCAAAAGCTTGACAAGGTCTTTAAGATTAGGTATGACTAAAGGTCTAGGTCCCTGTGCTTAAACACTGAATTAAACAGGGTCTGATACCCCTTAATGGTGGAATACGAGAGATTTAGATCTCCTCAGATAATAGAAACAATCCTCAACTTGGGTCACAGATGCCTCAGAGGAAGACACGTCATGTCTGAGACACTGGCTTCAGAAAATCGTTCCAGTAGGCCTGGTGTATGGAGCTAGAAGATTGCCGTCTGCATCCTTCAGAAGCCTCTGCAGTACATCTTGAAACCCCTTTCAACTGACAAGCCTCCAGATGGACTGGAGCCTGTCTGAGCAAGAGCAGACCACCCTTGGTGGAATCTCTAGAGGCAAGGTTGTCTGAGAAGACACAGTTTGGGGAAGGAGCTTGGAGAGTCCGCCAACATCCGTAACAGGTTCGAGGCCCATTATTCACGGGTCAGAATGGGGCTATGAGGGTTACTGTAATATTGCGATGAGCCTTAAACTTGTTCAGCACTTCCTTGACCCTGTTGAAGGGCGGAAAGGCGTAGAGGTCCAGCCTGGACCAATCTTTCAGCATGGAGTTTGTTGCCCATGCTAGAGGGACTGGGGCTGTAGAATGACAAAAAGGAAGGTGATGATTCCTGAGGTGGCAAACAGAACTGTATTCAAAACCTTCGAGCACCTTTCATCGGAGGTAATCGAAGAAGTCAGTCGTCCAGGTAAAGACTGATGTTCATGCCCAGAAAATGAAGTCAAATACAAGGGGAGTGAGGACTTGAGAGAAGACCTGTGCCGCAAAGAGGCCGAGCACAGATCCTCGAACTGGGAGACCGTGTCCTGTAAGATGGACCTGAGATACCCCCGCATCAGGCGGGGACATGGAAGGATGCTTCCTATATATCCAAGATTTTCATCCAATTACCACAGAGAATGGTGGATGGGACTGTCTGGTTCGTCTCCATCTTGAACTTCGTCTTTTATTTGAAGAGAAAAAGAGCGTTGCAGGTCATACAGACTCGCTGACGACCATGTGGACTCACAGACAACCGAGCGAACTTGCAGATTATCGTGCAGACTCGCAGACAACTGTGCAGACTAGCTGTTGATCCTGAAGACTCTTGACAGCTGTGCGGACACATGGACATCCGTACAGACTCGGCTTATGTGGACTCGACAACGTCTAGCATGGACTTGACACCTTATACAGGATGAGGACATGTGGAACTGTGCATGGCGGAAAATAATGTGCCAGCACGCTTAGAACAAGCTTGACGTAATTCATAAAAGCCACAGAAACTTAGGAACGGATATAACACTGGCCTTGTCAAAAAACCAGACTGTGACAAATCCTTCTGTAGATCAGACACAATTCTCTAAACTGTGTCCTGAGGGAAGAAGTGACGTAGGCCCACAGGGGAAAACAAATGGGCCAATTGCAACTGTGACTCCCTCAGTAGTAAGGGAGCACCAGAGTTCTCTCTTCTTGAGATATCAAAGTAAAGAGCAGAAATCTCTAAGTCATCTGAATCGTCCTTGCCTGTACAGGACAGGACTCAGAGACAACCTGAGGCGATGTCTCTCAATAAAAATTGGAAGTCCCCCAACTTCCCAGCCAGTGTTCCCACTACCAAACAGGGATTCTTGTGACAGTCCTGAACTTCTTTTGAAAGGTCACTTTGAAGAATGATGATAAAACTACATATCCAACAAGATGCCTTTCAGCTGTTGGCTGCACTGTTTTTTTTTTTTGGCTGTTAGCACAGATTACCGCTAATACTGCACTGCCGATTTTATCCTCTGAGCACATTTTAAACCTTCTACTTCTGCTTGTCTCCACTTAAGAGTCTTGTTCCATCTCTACATAAAGAGGTATTGCAATCATCCAGTTGTTGCAGTTTCTACAAATAAGAACCCCAAATTCATATCTCCCTCAAAACTTCACATGTGGTACTGTATTGGATGCCAAGAGGAAATGTTTTTGACAATCTTAACGTGATGAGGATTTCTATTCCATACCATAATGCATCATCATTTACTGAAGGCTTGAAGCTTTTAACCTTTAAAAACAAAGGCTCTTTATCAGGGTATGACAAACCAATGGCCAAATTGTGGATGTTTTCACTTTCTGGAGCCCTAACTCATTTTACATGTGGGCTGGTTGTTCTCCAAATGCCATATTACTTCCTCCTGCTTTCCCAGACCCTAATGAGTGTGACTGCCTGCCAAGGTGCACTGCAGAGTTCTGAAGGGAACTTTGTTATAGCAAACTGGCAAGTGGTCTTCGGGACCACCACAAACTCCTCAAAGGAAGTCAAAGAATTTGGCAAAGGATAGAAAACTTGTGGCTTCTCCAAAGCAAGCTTCAACCCATGACACTAATCAAACATTGTACTTAATAATAAGAGAGAGGTTATGCTGAGAGGTTTTCAAACTTGCTATCCTAGACCAGATTTTGACCCACTCTGGGCTTCAAGGACAATGGATAAAAACTTAGTTTCATGTTCCATCAGTCAGAGAGGTTTCTAGCAGACTAAACGACCCATGTGAGCTGCCATAAAGTCACCAGGCAACTATACCCTGACTTAAAACTCCCAGCCTCCTTTTTGTCATCACCTTCTACTTATGCTAAAGTTAGATATTTGTATTAGTCTCCTGGGACCCCAGCCACATCATCTCCTTCAATACCAACTCAGCAGTCTACTTTCAAGACACAGAATTGGCTCTTTCAGCAACATACGGGGAAAAAGCTGTCAAGAGTCACCTTGAAATTAGTTTTGACACAATCCGGTGCAAGGCCTAAACAAGGGGCTCAGAAAGGTTTCTTAAACTAAACAGTGAGAAGACAACAGAAGTGACCAGCTGTCTCTGGGGCTTCTACAATGGGCTCCTTGTAGTCTCCAAGGCCTCAGGTTGGAAACCCATTATCAACCTTCGCCCTCAGAATTTGTATTTTCTTCCAGTAGCTTCCCAGACATAGATTGTGACCTTTGTTCATTTTGCACTTGTATGCCTATTAAAATGGCTACTTTCAGGTCCCAACTTACCTGACAAGAAAATACCACAAGTTCTCATGGAAGGACAAGGTCTTTCTGTTCAAAGCTCTATGCTTCTAGTTAACAACAACTCTATAGGTATTCGCATGCACCCTACTCCAATTTGCTAAATGGGCTCACAGTCGAGGTATGAGTTTGTAGAGGTATGCTGATAACTAATGAACGATGGTGAACTCAGCTCTAGGTCTCCTAGAGGCTGTCTTTGGGCTGATTCTCACTTCTGCCTAACTACTGCTTACAGAGAGACACATTCAAAGAACTGGAGGAACGTTAGCTTGCCTGCATTCCAGGCTTTACTGCAAAGACAAACTAAACTTCCTTTCATCTATATGCCTCTCGAAACTTTGTACCATAATTCCTCGTTTACCCATTTACCTGGGAAATGAAGATGACTTTGCCCCAGAATTCATAATTTCTCATTTACCAGTTCACTGCAAAACAAAAAAGTCTTTGTCTGGCGTCCACTTAGAGCCATGAGGAATTACCCTTGGACCGAATCATTTTAAAAGGGGACTCTCATTGTTTTTAATCTTCTCCTACAGTTAAATGCTTGGTTAAGAACATGATTTCTTATTGGCTAATGCAGATAATTTCAAAAGCTTATTGTTTCATGTTTAAAGTCTTGTGTGTCCCAAGTAAGTCAAGAACATGAAATCAAGGTTGTGCCAACTTTATTAGCTTTCAAAATGAACTCGGGCATTAACATGACTTTAAATATGATATACCTTTGCATAATTTTAACTGAAAGATCTGGTTCTTGCATGGTGGCTGCAGGACAAGTTTTTATCTATCTCTGCTCAGGGATATTAACATCTATGCCTTGTTGAATAGGCTACATCCTTATTTTTACATGTAGTACAACTAATGACCATTATAACAAGGCTCTACTCCATTTCATGATTCCTTATTAGTTTTCAAAACCTTAAGTACTATTCAGCTTCACTCTTAAAAGATCTCAAAATCGGCCCATCTTCACGGCAACAAGCCCTTCCAACCTAAATACCTATTCAGGCTATTAAAGAGTACAGTAATGAGTTTGTTTTAGTAAATAAAATTTTCAAAGAAAAAATTTATTTCTTCATGTAAACTATGAAACTTCCTCTGCTTGTTGGAGCTGATACAGTATACACAAAACAAAGAGTGACCAGCTTTACTATCAAGAATGCTAATGTAACTGGTTCCATACAAAGACATGTGGAAAAGGAGGGCAATACAGTACTGAACTGGCATGCAGGCAATAAAGTACATTTATATATACAGTAATTCCTTTTAAGTAGAAATTACTGGTGGTTTACAATTGTTTTACCGGGATGTAATAGGTGCAACTGACTGCGAACAAAATCAAGCGATTGTGTTTTTAGTTTTAGCCCATCAGTTAACAAATAACCTCATGACCCCAAGTCACATTATGTTAGAAAGGGAGCAGACTGAGATAAAGAATATAAATCAAATGAACAGTACAATGCTTTGTCCTTACAATGAAGAACACACATAAATACATGGTACCAACAACTTCCTGAATACTTTGTATAGTATCTAACAGCTACTAGTACCAAGGGTTGTGGTTAACATGCTAGATCTTCATAGAACAGAGAATTAACCAATCCACTTTCAGTACTGTGTAGTGGTTCTGGAAGTGAATGCACCAAGGGAGCAAAGCACTCAAACACTCCTTTCCTATTACGTAGTGTAATTAATAAGAGCGGAACTCATAACAGTTTGATAATGTTAATCGGATCAATCAAAACACAATGGCTAGCAGAGTAACATTAAGCAGGTAAGTATTGATAAGTGGTAAGAACAAGTAGGAAAATTAAATGACAATTAGCTTCCAACTCCTCATCATTTGTGGAATGCAGTCTAAATTGAGAGAGCATAAAAACATACAAAAATCACAATCAAACCATAATCTGAATATGGCATCACACAAAAGTACAGTTTACATCATAACTAGATAAAATGTTAAAGGGCAAAGATATGTAATACTGTTACTGACAATCAACAGAACAGTAAGGCCAATCTTAAACACACTTCTGAAGTGTACGCATAACTATATCAACACACTCTCAGGAACAGGGAACACATTCCATGCATCTACCTGCAGATGGAATGCTTACAGGCCAGGGTATTGAGGACCAGACGTTCCTGTTCATACTCCTCCCGTTGCAGTGCCTCCAGGTGAGCTGCTCGGCAAATGATCATTGATGAGTTACAGTGATCACTATGAGATATAATATTTCAACAAAAACATAAACCAAAACTGACGACAAAAAATTATTTACAGCTTCAAATTCTAAAAGTACACTATGAAGTACCATGGTTACATGCATGATATACTAGTATTTAAGCATCCCATAGAAACATCATTCATAGGCATTTTTCAGTCATACTTTCCCTGCAATGAAATCTCTCCACTCTCAGTCCTAATTCCATGTTTCCACATTTACTCCTCTTCTCACCACATCTAAAAACAACTTTAGTCTTTGAGACCGCAGTCAATCTGCCAGCCTTGGGGGACAACATCTCTTTGAAACATTATTTGTTATAGACTACAGTGTACTGTGCTGTACTTTTCCCTGCCCATGCAGTTATGAATTTTAAGCATAAACTGGCAAGTCAAAACAACAAGCCTTTCATATACCCTCCCCAGTACTGTACTGTCTGCCTGTAAGATTCTTGTAGGCCTATCCTTAAAGACCAGAAAAGGAACTGGTTCCTATACTTTGCTGTCTTTTTATTTTCACTCTGCTTATCTGAAAGTAGATTTTTTTCTCTTTTGCTAAAGAAGTTCCTTGCCTCTCCGGCAATATGTAACAACCTGTTTCACCCTCTCACCTACCATATAATTTTGAATTAACATTTATCCATCACATTGCAAAAATACACTGGTTCAGCGATTGCAAACAGAAGGCTGTATATGTAATCTTACTCTCAATTTTTCAATACCCCAAAGTCAACAACAATCTTTCTCAAAACTATTAAAGTGTCCATGTGAAAAGATCCACAAGAGATATTTGCTATCTCAATGATGCCTGTTATTTTCTCTACTGATCTTTGAAGAATATTATGCCTCCATCAGACATCTCAAAACCACTTGACAGGGTCTTCCATAAAGCTGTTACTCAAACCTCCAGCTTATGGCTTTACTTTTCTTCAATGTAACCTCCAGCTTATGGCTTTACTTTTCTTCAATGTAACTCATTTCAAGCTTCTCATAGCCTCTTTATAATTATTTTTTAACCGAGTATGTACATCAGTTCATCTGTTCATCTTCAAACACATGGTGGTATTCCTATGGGGTCTTTTTGTCCATTCATGCTTTTAAAAATGATCTAACCCAATATTATTTTTTCATTCATTCATTCTCAAAGCCCCATATCGTTGTTGCACATGGCCAAACTGCTCTTTTTTTCCCTTTAAATTCTGATCATCTAAACATAGCTCTCAGAATAATGATTTTTTTCCTTGGTAATATATGGCTCTAGGACATTATACTATAACCCAATTCTATTTTTCCTCTCCCATAGAATACTTTAATTTCTGACAAAAATGGTAATGTTCCAACTTCTAACAAAAAATCTTGGAGTTAGGATTACTTCAAGCTCATCTTGGAAAAATCAAAATTCAAACCGATTTGTTTTTAAAATCACAAAAGCTATTTTGTATAGATGCTGCATGTCATTTGCTTCATTCCAATGATCAAAACTTAATAGTGATCACACTTCATCTTTTGTTTCCATAATTAACATTCATAAAACAAAACGTAACTTGTCTGATCAATCAGCCAGTCCTTAATTATCCTATAGGTCTTATTACTTTCTGCAGTAGGGTAGCCTCTCCATACTTGTTTTAAGTATTATTCCTATGGTACTCTGTTGAACCTGGGGCAAGAGCTCCATTCTTAAGCATCCTTGTGACCCCATCAAACCACTTACTCCAACAGAAACTACCATTTAAAAATCAGTAACCCTTGCATTTACAGTTCACTAACTTCTGCAAAGCTGTGGAATTCTCTTACTACTTCTGATTTTCCCTGACCCTAACAATTTTCTGCCCTTTGAGATGCGAGTCTAAAATCTCCTCTGGAGGGAGCATTTTGAACATATGCACCACAAGGCAGTGTCAAACATTTTCATAAAGCTATAACATTGCTTTGTAAAATGCACAGTTACATAAAGCTCATAAAGTTATAACACTGCTTTGTAAAATGTTAAGTTAAACTTCATCAATAACAAAATGGAATACTGTATACAACTTTTGGCTCCTCTTATTAAGGTTTGCATATTAAGCAAGAGTGATAAAGTATCTAAACAATCCAGTAAAACCAGCACTCTACATTTGTTTTACATTACAACCATATACCTAAATACAAGGTGAAATGGAAGCTTCTGATTCTATTCTACATCAAATAGTTAAGCGAGTAAAAGGCGTTCCTATACATGACATCAATCTTCTATAGATACACAAACAGTTCCCACATAAATATGATGAAGTGCTCAGAGGAAAGGTAACAGGGGTCACATAAACAGCAGCTCCACCTTCTTTGAAACAGACTTGATCAAGCAAATTATATGAGCCTTCCAAAGCACATTTTGTACTATAATCTTTTAAGCCTTAAATCTTGGATTGGTTCAATTCCTCAATCACACAATATCATGAAAGTTAAACTACTACACAACAAAATAGGAGCAAGACTGACCTTGGAAGGATTACAATAGGACTAACAACAAAATAGGAGCAAAACTGGCCTTGGAAGGATTACAATAGGACCATGTCATGTTTCCTGTGAAAATATCCAGATCTGCAATCATGGAAAATACAGCCCCAGGTGGGTGGGAGAGGAAACCTTAGACGAAAGGAAACAATAAACCCACTACTTGAAGGGTGCAATGTTAAGTCAGAGAAACAACAACTTAGAGAGGTCTGCCAACTTTAGCAGCAAGGAGAAAGAATCAGCATCTAATCTGAGCAACCTACTGGCTTAGGACTGATAAATCAGACAAGCTGTGTTAACAACTGACAGTACATAAAGTACTGGTCAATCACCAGTTTCCCCGCTGTTCAGTAAAAATAAAAAAATAAAGTAATATAATCAAACCAGCTGCCATAACTTGTAACAACATAAACTCAACGAAACTCTTCTCATACCTAAATAAAAGGATAGTTGTACTTTTCATCATACAACGAGATAATGTAATGTTTATCAAGAACTTCAGTCCAAAGAGATTTTTCTTCTATACCAAAACAATATAATATATATGACTGATGAAAGAGATGTGACAAGGAGGAGGGAGTTTTCTCAAGATTATCCTTCAGCCTACCTAATTTCTTCAATTATCTTTCTCACTCTTTCCCAGCCTGTCAAGCATCTGTCAATTCTTTCACACAGTTCTGGATACGGGTGGCAAGAGGGTAACAAATAACGCTTAGGCTAACCTACAACGTAAGGAATATGTTAGCCTAACCCAATAGGCCTAGCAAAGCCTAACACCACAAGATTCATCTTAGGCGATGCTAGGCTACTTGGGATGTACTATGCACATTCCCCACAAATTAAATGAGGCCCTCACTAAGACACGGATCTAATGCATAACCTACGGGAAATATATTTAAAAACCTAGGCCTATCCCACGGTAAGCCTTCTAGCCTAGCCTACAGTTCACTCGAAATAGGCCTACGCCTGAGTTTAAAGCTATCTCAGCTTATACCCAAAAGATGACCTGACTCGAAACAATATTTCCATTCGAAAAGTTGTCATTTCTGGTTAGGCCATAAAAAAATAACTAAATCCACGACATTTTGACCCCTAAGGGCGATGGGATGCCCGGTCTAAATGACTTTACCGGCTTGGCTTCAGCCTACGGAGTTCCGCTACCCTTTTGGGCTGCATCACCACCGCCTGGTAATATCATTAACATAAGACGGAACATTCCGTGAAGGAATGTGATGCTCAGGGAAAACGTGACAGGAAACAGCATCAAATGAGACCACTGGCTCGAAGCGGCAACAAATAGCGCCACTTGAAGGCCCCAAGCAACAAAACGACAGGCAGATTCGAGTGTCACTCTCGTCAGCGAGAAAAAAAATCGAAAAAACTATCCTACAAAACGTGAAACATGGATAAAGAGTTCACTTGCCCTTCTTTTTCGCCTTTCCTCTTCGTTTTCTGGTTTGCAGATCACCTGACATTTTGCTAATAGAACTAATCCAGTGGGGGTTAACTAGCACAGAGAAACGCGACCTCTCCCACGGACAGACAACTGCACACTGATCAAAACAAAATGCTCGTCTTTGCTTCGCCTCCTCCGTTAGCTCCGCTCCTCCCCCAAAAACCCTTTCTTACGACATGACCTTGAACATATCAAATGTTAATTAATGTGTAAAAAGAAAATGGAAAAAGCCATTTACATTAAAACATTATTCTCTTTTTCTGATCACGTTTCTCTCCATGAGGCCTGTTTCTTGTCAAAATGCCATTTGGATCTATGATTTGGATCATGACAGGCAGCCTCATTCACAAGATTGCGCAAGGTGTCAAACTAGAAATTTCTTCTTCGTAAAATGAGAAGACTGAATGATGAGACGTATTCAGATAGAACGTCAAAGCTGATTAAATTTTTCATTCGTTATGCTATAACTGGTTTGACAGCAGAATCGTGTTTCAAGGAAAATGAATTATTGTTACATAACTTCATAAGTGCATAATTTCTACGGCAATAATGTAAATAATAAAGTGCAACGTACTTTTAAAGTTTATAACCATCCACATTAGCCAATTCGTTAAGTTTTAACATATCTGTCAACACGAGATACGGATGGATTCTATTTGAAGTTTGCGCAAATACAAACCATTAGTATTGAAATCTGCCGGTAATTATTCTTCCCCCGGAAGTGATTCCTTATGCTAGTTCAAGAGACGCATCCAACGGCACAGTTAAAAGTCAAGATCTGCAGCCAAATAAGAAGTGGTGTCGATCAGACACCACTGGCAGTAGTAAAAAAAAAAATTCCTATTGGGACTTCATTCATCCATTATTGTCTCCTTCCTCTTTTCCAAATGGGTTATTATTTATTTATCTATCATTTATTACTCGAGCCCTTCCTCCTAACACTTCTACCGTCTTCCATACTTTCCACATAACCAGACCATCTAAAAAAGCAAGAGCCGTTTTAACACTTTTCCTACATCTGCCATATTTATCGTCCTCCTACTTCTCCTACGCCTTATGTACTACACAAACTGCCCATATCAGTAAAATCATTTTTTTTTTCTTTTATATGTTTTCAAGATCCACATTTTGATTCCATAAGGCGGCGTTGTGGTGAAAACTGGTTCTTTACCGGGGGCCACAATAACCAAACACCTAAATCCCGGACTTCCTAGACCCATAGTGGGTTGCAAACTGCTTTCCTCCTCTTTCTACACAAAGCAAACCATCGCAAATAAACAGTGGTACACACACGCGCCTCAGCAAGAACCTTTCCTGGAATAAGCCCGGCTTAATCAAGCAGTCTCATTAAAGCTAGGCAACTTCTTACCAGTAAACAAAGCTTACCATCACCTGCGGACCATAGTAAATTACCTCTGCAGTTCGAGGAAATCAAGCTCCCTAATTTACAATTTAATATTTAAAAAAATTTGTTAGGCCCGGACAGCTGCTCCTCATCAGATCAACCTCAAATATAACACCGGCTGCATGCAGGAATTGGTTATGTATACTCCTTTATTTTTTTGTAAGATTTAATCTTCAATGTAATCTTATATATATATATATATATATATATATATATATATATATATATATATATATATATATATATATATATATATATATATATGTTTATATATATATATATATATATATACATGCATTTGTGTGCATGTACCAGCATACCAACAGGTGTAACTTTTGGACTGCTCTGGTCATAGTTACATTTGATAATTTGTATGGAAAGCTGGGACCTTCTAACTCTTGATAACTCTTAGTTTGCTAGGAAACTATGCCCCACTGAATTTCCTGTTTGCCTACTTAAAAAATTAATAAGCACATGAGAAGATTAAAAAGTTACATTTTCTATCTAGGTTTACTTTTCTTAGAGAACTTTGACTTTTAATATAATCTAATTAATTCTTTTGGTGCTACAGTCATTAGTGTGATTACTACAAACAGTACTAGTCCCAACAATGCAAATATTATGAATAATAAAAATTCTTTAAAAAGCACAGCTTTTGCATTCAGGTACTCTTACTTCATGATTATGATGGGT
The DNA here is from genome assembly GCF_040412425.1 of Macrobrachium rosenbergii. Taxonomy (NCBI): domain Eukaryota; kingdom Metazoa; phylum Arthropoda; class Malacostraca; order Decapoda; family Palaemonidae; genus Macrobrachium; species Macrobrachium rosenbergii. The sequence continues at coordinate 13,534,020 of NC_089764.1, forward strand.
ACAGTCAAGTGTAGATAATGTGTATTTAGGAGAGAGAGAGGACAGTTACATAGAGGAAATACACTATAAGGAAAAGTATAAAATGTATGAGGGATAGAAGCCGAGTTATATTAATATTACATAATAATATGCAAAAGGTTTACAAGCACGAAAGGTGGAAAGCAGCCAAGGAGGTGCTCAATGGATGTGGAACTTCTAAAGATCTTGACCATCCCTAACAAGATTACCATGAAATGACAGGAAAAATGTGGAGAGAGAACTCAAGCAAACTAAACTATCAAAAAATACACTACTACTCTGGGAATGAAAGTTTGTTCTACAGTGGAAAAACAAGGAATGAACAGATTTGTAAGTGCTTTGCCAGTACACTCTGTTGAACCTACTGTGTGTGAGCAATGGACACTCAGCAAGACTGAGGTATTTCTTCTTCCTTTGGACAGACTGCTCCATGGAATACTTGTCAAACAAATGGGTATAAATTAGAGCTTATTGATGACAAATTGCATGTAAACAAAAAGCCTCAAACAATCTATGCTGGGGAGGGCAGTGATGATCCGGGAAAAAGAGGGGCATTTTTACTTTTCCAGAATATCCTACATAAAACTGGTATGCCTCATATGCCAGTCTACCTTATATGTAGACAAATACAGTATAAAGAATTATCTTGGCTTACAAATACGAAATCCACAAAAAAAAAAAATTAGGAAATGTAGACCTTGAGCTTCCTTTCTTTTGGCTCAAACCCATTTAGATTAGCTCCTCAACACAGAAGTTGACCTACTATATATATCATTATTCACAAATGCTTTTTTATGCGAGCTCCAGGGTAAATTAATATTTATCAGCAGTTTGACCAACTCACTTCCAATAAGAAGTCACAGCACCCAGTGATCAGACACCATTTCACTAATACCCTAAAATAAATGATTCTTCAAGAATACTGGAAACAGCAGAAATAATCTCAGAAGGTTCCTCATCAATTTCATATTTATTTATATTGACTATACAATATACATAAAATTATTGTGTGAAGCAAACTAATTATTTTAAAGCAAATACTGTAGTTTTTACATCCTTCTACAAAACATACAAAAGTAGATAAAGTTTCACAAAACACTTTAAACATATATACATTACCCAAGTGACAACAACTATAGAAACAACGACCAGTACAAAATGGCATTTACTAAAAGCAACTTGCATTTCTTCTAGATACAAAACCTCATCTTCTAAATATATAGGAGTATATTCAGCTCAAGTTGGTGCAGTCACTGACACTTGGTAATTGCAGATACAAAATGGTGGTTCTTATCTCACTTTTCCTTGGGCTACATAAGGAGATAGATAAGAGGTGGAATTGTAATGAAAGTCTTCATGTTTGCACCCAGAAAAAATGCAATTTACTTGAAAAATTGCTGCTTATTTCAACAAGACCAAACCTTTTACAAAGGACTCACTCCTTAAGTGGGAGATTTACATCAAGAAACTTTGCAAGGATGTTGCTCCATCTTCCACCTGGAATTGCCAGTTCCTTGTTCATGTACATAAGTAGGGAAAGGATGACTATTGTAACCTCTTACACAGCTGAGCATTTACTGATACGAGAGTCTGTGCCAGAATATGGCATTTGTGTAAGAACCTCACTCCAGCAATTTCATGGGAAACATCTCCATATGCAGGAGATCCATATCTTTATGTAGCAATATTATTGCAATTACTCCATTGTCATAAACATGCTCTAAACATTCCCATTTGTTATGGGGAGAGTACAGGAAAACATTGGCAGCCTGTCGCATTCAGATAGGTAATGCACTGTGTAACTCACCCGCATCTGACCTGACCATTAAATATCAGCCCAACTATCTGTGGTCCCTTGACTGCCCTATGACTACTCCAGAATCCTTAAGCGAGATGCTTTCATGTTCAATGGGTTGCAGAGGTTGCAAAATGTGTTGAGCAACAACACAAGTCCTAAGGAGAAGCTATACTGGCCGGCAGTGACCTTCCAGTAGAATGAAGCAAAGGTGGTCTGCCTAAGACAGACCTCTGCCATCAGTATCTGATTAAAAGTGGGGTTCCAACTTACCATGAGATACAGTGCTATGTCACAGACCTCATAGACTACTGTGTGGGGTAGAAAGTCATCCCTCTTGCCAGACCAACTAATACTTCTGCTTGATCATTACTTGTTGAAGCTACAGGAAAATGGTACGTATTCTTGGATTTAATTACAAAATTCACACAAAACACCAAAGCATTTCATCTCAATCATTGTTTACACAGTCATGGAGGGATATAATGGGGAAATTCTTAAACCCAAGCCCAGGAACTAATAGGTTTTGAGTTTCCAGCACAAACTCAAAAACAAAAGGGAATGAGGTTGTACTCCATCCCATCTGGATGTTGGAATTGGTATGAAAGACCATATACTCAACAGGCACCTTAGAAAAATTTGGAGAACAAGAAACCCATACTATTATAACGGCCTGACTTAGCAGGACGTGCAAGTGTATTAAAGTCTGCCCATCACTTCCTGGCTGTAAAACACATGTAGTGATGGGAGATCTGGGTTAAGAAATGAAGGCTGCTTCAGATAACAATGAAGCAAGCAAAGGTGGAGATGCCCAGGGAGGCATGATCTTCTTCATGGGCAACAGATAATCCCTGATGATCTACCAAAGTCAAGCATAGGTTTTTGTTGTTTTTGTTGTAACAGAAAATGTACTGTTAGAACCTTAAGTTTGCTGATCCAAAACGCTGTGGGGCACACTCTTACTACTGCCTCATCCACCAGCATACCCAAGTACTTTATTCCCTCCTTGAGTTTGAAACCAAACTTTCCTCAGCATATCACAATTCCTAAATCATAATAAAGTGAAAAGAGATATTCTTGATCCTGGAGCAACACTGCCTCTAAGGATTAAGCAGTTGTAATGATAACAAGCATATCCAATCCAAATAGACCCAACCAAACACCCGAGTGAATACTTGAATAAACACCTAAGAGGTAGATGGTCAGTCGCCAGCTTTCCAAAGCCTTCTCCACAAGGAAGAGGCCAATATAGACGCTTGGGGAATGGGCCTCAGAAACTTCCAGAAAGTTTTTCCAACATGGCCTCACTTCTGCTGACAGGACCTAAGCTAAGAACAATCCTAAAGGGTAAGCCACATATGGGCTCAAAGGACTAAGACTACCCAATGCTTTGCCCTTGTCACTGCAATTCTGCCCAACAACATGACAGATATCTCCCGACTTGGGGTGGCAAGAGAAGCATGCTGGCTACCTCAGCATCCCCCTCCATTCCTTAGGTTGAAAGGGTTGGGAAGATTCTGGCAGTGATCTTTTTCCCACAGGAAAAAGATCACTGAGCATCTGATTGTGGTTTGGGAAGAGTCTGGTCCCTCCCCAACCTTTATGTTGATGACATAACTACCCCTGAAGGCTTGGCTGCAGTGGCCTTAGAAGACATCTCCAAAGACTGCATGATGGAATAGCATCCTGAATTTCAGGCTCCCTCTTTTCCACTGTATGTGACAGATGTGGGGGTGGAAGCTTTCAAGAAAGGCTCAAAGTCAATGAATTTTCTAAGTTTGTGATTAGACTCAACCTCCTCCAGCACTCCATAATGCAAGTGAGGGGCAGGAAGCAAGAATGAGGGCATCGTCTCAGGTGAGACTGCTCAACTGATGACAGCAAGTAACAAGCAAATGTCATATTTTCCTCCCCAAGAGCACTATGATCACAAAGGAGTCCAATGATTTCACAAAAATTCCCATCCCATTCCCTCTGTGGTGGCTTGAAAGTTAAACTATTCTGCCCCACCCCCAGGATATGCAGTGAACTGATCAAGTCCCTCTACCACAGTTGAGGAAAAATGTGTGTCAGACTAACTGGGTAACTGCTAAACAGATGTAGGGTTAATACATCAAGCCCTCTTTCTGACTCTCACACAGACTAGAGACTGGAAAATGATGATGATAAGGTGGGAAAAGTAGTACAACTTGAGGATAAAGCAGTGGAGGACAAAGAAGCCCATGTGTTCTTCTTGCCTTTCTTCCTACAGCATATCTTGCTCAGTTCCTCAAAAACAGCTGAGGAGGTTACCATCAAGACTATGAAAATTCAGTGATGGCATCAGGAAGAACAAAAACAATGGCTGTGGACAGGTCTTTAACAGCAATAAAGCTCCAGAAACAGCAGGAACAACATTAACTAAAGTAGTAGTGAAAGAAGCACTGGCCAAAGTAGAAGCCCTGAAAAATCATAAAAGGCTCTCCAGTTATCAGGCTCTCCAGTTATCCAGAGTGTAAACCACAGCAACTCCCTGGACTCTGATGGGAACCTCAAGAGCCTAGTTCAGCACCTGCTGGGGTAGGGAGCAAAAGACTTAAGCATCCATTCAATGAGTGTAATAGGGATGCTCACCAACAGACAGCCTTACCCAAGGCAAGCAGATGGTGGTGAACGGCTGTCCTTGATGACCCACCTAAAAAAAGAACCAAAAGGAGAAAGACAAGGAGCATTCGCAGCTGTTACTCAGAGAACTGGGGGCAAAGGGAAGTGTGTTAAACCTGACAATATTACCACCAACTTCTTGGACCCTGTCCATTTGCACTCCAACTTTCAACAGAGATGGCAATCACTCAGCACACTTGCTGCAGGGTAAGTCCCTGGAATAATCCTGATCCTTGCAAACAAAAAAAAATGTAAAACAATCAACAAGCATGATTAACAACTTCCTACACCCAAAGCAACTGAAAAGTTCTCACACTTAAACCAATACAATGTACCAAAGGCAAGCAGGCATTCATGGACAAACCAACCATGTTTATAAAATATCATAATGGCAAAACTTCAGGAATACCAGAGTAAAAATCTGAGGCCACAGAGCAGTGTACTGACTTGAAAAAGTAGCTAAAGAAAAATGAAGTTACATCCATGCGAGTAGCTACATCTCTCCCCATCATTAACTTTACACACTTGTAGCTACCTTGTTACTTAAGTCTCAACAATCAAACTAGCTCCCACCAAAGATATGCCTGCATAAAAGACAAAGGTTTGTCTTCCTGTTGGAGCAAACAACTTATATCACAAACTTCTATAAAACTTTTTATCACACAAATTTCAAGGTACCATGTAAAAACACATTACTTAATGTTTGAATCATCAAAATTGCGAGGATTTAATGGACTGATATCAACAGAAGCAAACATATTATGGTAAGTTGAAGTGATTGTGCTTAACTGCCTCTGAAGGGTTGAATTTTTCAGTTGAAGTTGATCTATCTGCTCCTCCAGCTTTCTTATGTTTTGTCTTAATGATTTTTCAATATTGTCTTTCTCAGAACGCATCACAGAAAGTTGTGCTTGATAACGAGAAGCCAATGCTTGTGCTTCTATTAGTTGCTTATGAGACATACTCTCCTGTTCACTTAAACGAACCTGAACAGACCTTGCTTCTTCAGTACTATGAGCCGTCTGCCTATCAATCTGTGAGGATAAACGACCACACTCGCGAATTCTCTCCTCTAGCTGCGCTGAAGTATGTTCTAACAATGCATCTTTTGTTGACAATTGTTCTCTCAACAATGTCACTTCCCTAGAAGTTTCATCAACCTTATGTTTTAGGGATGCAATAACTTTTTGTAAATTTTCAATTTCTTCGTGTTTCGAAAGAATTTTTTCATGTTCTGCCGTTAATTTGGCCTCTTTCCTGTGTAACTTTTCACTCAAATTCATAATTTGTTCCTGTAAAGAACTCTTTTCCACTTGCGCTCGCTGAAAAGCTTCTTGAGATTCACTCAACTTTTGTTCTGTGTTATGCAATATCTGAGGCAAGTCTTGCAGCACAAGCAGTCGATCTGAGGTTTGAGCAGCAGTTATCTGGAAAGAAGAGTTATCTTTAGAAGTTGAAAATAATTTTCATAGATTAAAACCACACTTTTCAAGACACACTAGCCTTTACAAAAAAAACCTGATACAGTCCACACCAAATTACAATGTCGTTTCTTTACACTTTAACATCACTTTTACTTATCCCGTACATGAAATAACAAGCAAAGGAGGCTTCTAATAATGAAAGACTTAATTACAGCAAAATCATCCTGGAAACTAGCAAATGGTAGTATATACCAATACAAACTACACTCTGCCTCATTGAATGATAATCATTAAAAACTACACGAATGTTAATCTTTACATAATACAAGTTGTGAAAGTGAAAACTTTAATATAGTGGCACTTCAATTTAATGGAAAATTGGAGGTCTGCCCTCCTCGTGAGTAAGAAAATCTGACACATAATGAAGACACAGTACCTGGAGCCATACAGTACCCTGTGGCAAACTTGCATAGCTTAAAATGAAGAGTAATTCCATACAAAGTAATTAATAGTCTACCATAATCATCTTTCAGTTTAAAATACTAATATACTTATCATTCAATTTCAGATTCATGTGCAAAATGAAGTGATACTAAACATGTGTACAATAAAGTAAGGTAAAGTTTAGCCTAACAAAAACACAGCCAAGTGCTGTAAGTTCTCTTTACTTATGTTTACAAGATATGTAACATACACACAACTCGTTCAACATGAAAAAAGACCATAACCATCTTTTGTCTTTGTTTTAAGGCGGCAAATTTTTAATTAATTTGTATTTTTCACAGCTAACATAACTATGGTCTTAACATTAAGGTAAATCTTTTAGCACCAGCTGGAAACCAGTAAAAAACATAAAATTGTAGAACAAGATATTGGTGGCAAAGGGGTTTGGCTACTCAGATGAGATAGGAGGAAACAACCGACCTACCTTCACCCAAGAATGTCATGACGTATCAGTTTCTTCCTTACCACCTTACTAGAAAGACATGTCACTGCCCATACTTCCAGAAGCCAGTGTTTTCCCGCCCGTTTTTCTTTTTTGGGTTGCCTTTTGTGTTATGAAATAGTGCTATTCCGTGTGATTGTGCATTAGTACTTTTACTGCTTGTTTTTGTTCTGCATTTGAACATGCAAACCCAAAACTCATCTCAGTCTCCCATGCCTAAGCCTCAGAGAAAATGTCCTGGCATTGGTGGCTTCCCTTGTTCACATTTTTTTGGCTTCATTTAAGACTGACCTCCATTCTACTTGCAGCAGATGCAGAGCCAATGTGTGTAACGTTACTAATCCAGGTTCTGAGTGTCATTCTTTGCCTCCTCAGCAGTGGAGGATTTTTGCCAAGAAGAATCATCAGAGGAGGAAGAAGGTGCCATCTTGGAAAGGGTTTTCTCCTCCTTCAATGGCCACTTCTCAGTCTCGTTCTGGTTCCTCTTCTATGCCCAATCTTCGCCCAGTTGCTTCTTCTTCCTTGGAAGATTTTACCCCTTCCCATTTTTCCATAGCTTTCACTTTGGAAGTTTCGGGAGAGAGGTCAGGAGATGTTATCTCTCAGGCTGCCCCTGATCTCTCTGGGGGTGGGGGGGGATGGATGTTCACCCTACTGTGAGGGAAGAGGCAGTGCCTTCTTGTTCTATTTCAGGATCAGAGGCTCAGAAGATGGCTGGCATCTGGGCTTCTCTAGGCCTTCAAGGAGTACCAACCTTCAGTGGCCTACTGTCCCATTTCCTATCCTCTCGCGTTTTTGTGTCGTCCGCCTCGGCAGTTGCCAGCCCTGCTGCTCTCCCCTTAGGTACACCAGGAGCTTCGATTCCTGTGTTGCCACATCTGCCTTTGGTATACCCTGACCATGAGTCAGCAGCTGCAGCAGCGAACACTGATCATGTTCCCATCTCATCCACCTTGACTGTTCCCAGTTCAGCAGCTCTCCTCACACCTCTACATAGACCACTTTGTACACATGGTGCCCACCCCCATTTTCTCTCTTTGGTACAGAATTTATTATCCTTAGAACTGTAATGTAGTATTCCACATACACTATGCAGTATTATCATTTACACTGCACCACTCAAGGAACATTAGGCAGTGATCCTTGAGGTGTTATTTATACAGTATATGAAACTTTTCTCAGAATTGCTTCCCTACATTTTGATTTCCAATGTATCATTACCAGGTGTCTTATTTTTTCTGAAATTTATATACAAAACATTCCAAAATTATGAAAATAAGTTTTATTGCAAAAGGTGTACAGTATCAAAATGAAAAAATTCATGATAACGAATGTATGAGGAAGAATGCAAACACCAAAAACAAGTGAGGTGTCCAGATTCAAAACGAATTAATTCTACATTCTACTTCTCATTAAGGTGAAAACACTGTAAAGCTTATGTGTAAGCATATAGCGAAGGATCTGCAGCAGCATTACCTACACTTGTTCCTTTATTGATTTTGATCATGAAAAGTAAGTGTTCTCTCTAAAACTTTATTAGTTTCTGTCAAGTGACAATGCAGCTTCATCCTATTAGCTCATCATAACCTAACTGGCTATTTAGGCACAAATATTCTGACTACACTGCACATACACTGAAGCACTAAGAATGAAATACAAATAACAAAAATGGAAGCATCACAGCAAATGGAGTTGGAAGGAAAAGTTTGTTGAGGAAAGTCAACTTGCAACAATGTACTCACAGTTGTACAATGAAAACATAGACATAATACTAATGAAATTGGCTGGTGAAGGAAAAATTGGCCACATAAAGTAGAGATGTGCAAAATGCACCAAACAACATCACAGACTATGGGTAACAAGCTGATCTCCACAGATTTTAGTATAAAACAGGTGACATTCCAAGCATCCTACTATTCTAGAATTTGTACTTTTGAATGCTACCTGATATTAGTGAAAATAAGGATAGTAGCATTATCTGAAATAAAGTTGCTCATTATGCTGAAAGAAGACTTGAATTTACTAGATTAATTGCTGGAAACTTTAGAATCAGTAATACAACCAACCCAACCACCTAGTTTAATCTTCACTCCAGTCAAATATAAAAAAAAAAGGCTAAAAGGTCTGGACTTGGAAGTTTTTTGTTATAATTTTTATCTACTGGGGGTGTTAGTTATCAAAAGGACTACATATATTCAAACACAATACAATACTCACCTGAGCTTCTAGCTTACTACACTTTTGAGTAAGTTTTGCATTTTGTTCCTCAAGAAGCCTGCATTGTTTTTGTTTGGATTCTAATTGTTTGCTTTTTGAACGTAGCTTCCTCTGGAGTTCCAAATATCCTTTGTTTTCGTCAGCACTGTCCTTCTGCAGTGATTTTTGATGATGGAAGCTTTCTCGCCACTCATGTAAACAATCATTAATTGTATCTCGTATCACAGCCAATATTTCTTCAGCCCCTTCTCCATTTAATTTCATACTTTCAAGTTTCTTAACCAAGTGATTTACCCTCTCCAGATATTCTTTGGATTCTCGCATTTCACCTTCAGCACCACGAACATCTGCTTGAGGTTGAGCATCTTCAAACCTAGTGTTATCTACTCCATTCTGGAATTCAGTAGCAGAAGTCTGTGTAACTTTATCACTTACTTCAATAACTTCCCTTAGTTTTTCTTCTTTGTTCACTTTATATTCTTCATGAGCCTTCACATTTTTAGAATTCTTCAAATTCCCTTGTACTTCTCCTGAAGATATTGAAGCTTTGTCACCTTCAGCACTGCTCACATGCACAGCTGGTCTATCATTTAAGTCTTCAGTGATTACAGTTTGTTTTCTAAACCCATCTTCCTCTCCTCTAGTCACTTGTTGTCCAGTTTTTGTTTTGTCTGTGTCTTGAATTACTGTTTTCCTAGTTCTATCATTTTCAGTTTCCTCAGAGATACTGGATCTTCCATTTTGAACTTTATCTTCATCATGGATATTATTTCCTACAGCTCGATTTCTTTCAACTTCTTCCCTGACATTTGTACTTCTAACCTCTTCATCATCCCTCATAATGTTTAATGTTCTTGCACCCCTTTCCTCTCCATCACTTCTGTATCCTCTTCTCACACCACCATTTTCACGCATCATTCTCTTACTGTTGTGATCATGACCAACTGTTTCTTCCCATCTGCCACCCTTTTTCAGCTCATCAATAGTTTGCATAAGTTCTTGTATATGAGATGCATGATTGTGCTCTGTCTCTTGTAATTTGCTATGCACCTCTTGCAGCTGATCGCGATATCCTTCAATGGCACGCTCATACATCTCACGTGTTTCTGCTAGTCTCCTCATCCACTCATCCTCTAATGCTGTGCTTATATCCCGAGGATCAGGCTGTGTGGCTCTCTCATGAGTACTTTTTAATGACTTATGGAGTGTAAGATTTTCTTCCTTTAAGGCTTCCATAGCCTGTAATCGCTCTTCACATTCTGCAATATAGCCATCCTTTTTAATCATCTGCAAAAAGAATGAAAGTTATTAAGAAATATTAAAATCTAAAAGAACTTTACATTTTATAAATTCACACATGTCATTAAGTATGGCCACTATCTTTCAATATGGAATATTCTAATAAAAGAGGACATTCATAAAAACCCATATTACTATCTTACTGGAACCTTTCACTTTCACATGGAGAGACCAGTAAGACAATGGTTTACTTTGCAAACCATAAAACTGACCTAAATGACTACAGTACTTTTCTATAGATAATTTTGTACTTTTTCTTACTTCATCACTATCCTGAAATATTTCAGTGGGGAGAGAAATGCAAAGAGCAATAAATTAATGTTATTTATTTATGATAGCAGCTACTTAAGAGGTACCGTGAAAAATTAGAATTTAATTAAAAAATGGAAATTCACAAATTGTAGGATACATTTATAAAGCAAATGGCAACGAGGTATGCTAGTTACTTTATTCTAAATGAAGGGCCTCAATCTTAGGCATAATTATTTCTCTCCCTCTCAATTCAAACAAAAACTGTTATGTTCTCATAAATGTAAATACCTGCTGGCCTCAATCCAGCCAGAGATTTCAGTATTTTGTGAATGATTTTACTATTTTTCATCATTTGTTATTGTTTTTGATGAAGGCTGGGTGTTCCCAATAGCAAGTTGTGCTTGGATGTCTGTTCTTATTTGTGCTAACCACTTTGCAATCCATTTTTGTTTATTGTATTGCAGCAAAGAGTAAGTGTACCACTGTTTTGCTTCTTTGCTCTTTTGAGATACAGTTGATGGTGATTACTATGTGTAATTGGGTGCTTGGCTTTGGATTTACTTATATTTACCTATTTATAGTGTTGTTTCTGCCTTAACTTTCTAACATTAATGATGTATTTCACTAAGCTCATCTATGCTATTAAAAATTTTTCAGCTGATCATATTTTCTCGTATATTTTTTGTATTACAACTGTTCTTCAATTACCTCTGTTACTGCCTGCAAATGTACCTAATTATGAAGGTACTTGGTGAGTTTTATTCATCCAATTTCTAATCTCCTTTTGTGTAAAAGTAATTTCTGTTGGTATCTTTCTATATTTTGAGAACTACTGTTGTGAATTCTTCCACACTTTAACTGGGGGCATTAACAATGCTTATTAGTGGACATAACATTTCCTAGTTTGCCCCTGGTTGTGCCACAATAGCCTTAGCTTGTATCACACAAAGGACAAGGCATTTATCACTCTATATGAACAAATTCTACTTGCAACTGTGCTCCGCTGCATGGATCCATGTACATAGCCAGGGTTCCAGCCACTCCACAGCATTTTGAGAAGGACTTTGTATCACCCAAAACTCAAGTTACAGTTCTCACACTTTAAGGAAGACAGCAATGACCTGAGTTGCTTAAGTGATCAGAGCTGCATCAGTTTTCATCACAACAGCCACTCCAATAGTTATAGCTGCAGCCAGCTACAGTAAACCCCTGTATTCGCAGGAGATTTGTGGGGGATGCATACCACACCCCCCGTGAATAGCTAAAATCTGCAAATACTTAAAACCCCTCTAAAAACACTTAGAACTGCCTATTTTGATAGTTTAAACACAAAAAAAAAACTAAAAATGCTTATACCTGAGTATTTTACTAGTTTTATCACAAAAAATGCATCTAGTCATGAAAATGATATGAAAATACAGTAATTAGTGAATATTTCTCAATGAAAAATACCGCGCATGGGCAAATTTTCCACGAATAATGGGTATATACGTTCCACAGAGAAATCCGTGAACACGCAAGTCCGCGAATATGGGGGGTTTACTGTATGTGTTTTGATGATGTAGTGACCATTTTTACATAAGCTATACCACATAAATAACAATAATGAAATATTTCTTTAATAAGTAAAAAATTGCAGTATTAGTTATGATTACTATCAAAGAGAAGAAGGCATAAGATAGTTGGCTTGGCTTACACTAGTTACTGCATTAGGCAAAGGCCATAATTCAGAAAAATTCATATTTTGCATATTGCAAACAAATACTAATATAATAATAATAATAATAATAATAATAATAATAATAATAATAATTATTATTATTATTATTATTATTATTATTATTATTATTATTCAGTAGATGAAACCTATTCATATGGAACAAACCCAAGGGGTCAATGACTTGAAATTAAAGCTTCCAAAGAACCTGGTGTTCATTAGGAAGAAGTAAAAGGAAGTACAGGGACACAGAAAGAAGAGATCCCACTTACTAAAAAAGAAAAAATAAATTAATAAACAGATAAATACTGTAGATAAAAATGTATCAAATTGCAAGAAGAATAGTATTAGGGTAGTAATGCATTGCATCTTCACTTCTGAAGTCCCAATTGCACGACATCCTCTGGGAGGCTGTTCCACAGTCCAACAGTGTGAGGAATAAAGGACCTCTGGAACTGAGAAGTTCAACAGCAAGGCATGTTTACTACATATTGGTGCTGCTGTTCAGCAAATCTAGTTGCTCTCGGCAGATAAAGGGGATCTGGGATCAATTGTGAATTGGAAAGATCTCTGTTGAAATACAACTTATGGAAAAGTGACAAACAAGAGACCATCCGTCAATGGTCCCAGTCATACCTGCTACTATCAAGAAACAGAAACCTACCACCACGAACCACTCTATCTAAAAGAGAAAAATTTCTGGCATAAGCAGACATCCACACTGGAGAACAGTATTCCAGCAAAGGAAGTACAAATGACCTAAAACAGGTTGCACTGATTTTATCATTGTTATAAATATATGAGCCTTATGAACAATACCTAACTTACTTGCGGCATTTACTGAAACTTTCATTTGATGTTTCTCAAAAGTAGATGTGAGTCAAAAGTTACACCTGGAATAGTTAAAGCTTCAGACTCATTCAGCAAAGCTCCATCCACCTGAAGGGGAGGATGAGGTGGGAAATCTGTACAAGATCTGTTAATCAATAGTGTTTTTGTTTTACTGGAGTTCAGCCTCATACCCCACCGACTACACCATTTCCTGATCCAGCCCATGTCCCGAATGAGGCTGAGGGCAGCTTCATTTCTCATACATGGAGACTTTACTACACCCGCAAGTGTTGCATCAACATACTGAAAAATCTTGTTTTCCAGCCCAATAACCATGTCACTTGTATACAGTACACTAAAAATAACATTGGACCACGAACACTGCCCTGTGGGACTCCAGACACAATAGGTCTTGGTTCAGTAAAGATTCCATCCACAGCAACTTGCTGCTGCCTACCTATAAGTAACTCTTGTTCACTTAAGATCCCGTCCACAGCAACTCGCTGCTGCCTACCTATAAGTAATCCCTAAGTAATCTTTAAACATATCCACCCACTCCAAGATTCTGAAGTTTATAAATAAGTTCCTTGTGACATTTGAGTATCAGTGGTTAAGAAGCTTCAAGATAGCCTACAGTGGGAAGGACTACAAATTTCTGAGAAGCGAGACATGTTTTTTTAATTTTTCCAAAATATACTTCCAAAAACTGAGGTGAGCCTATATGCCGTCAAAATATGGTATACATACCATGGGTCCTGCAACCAATCCCTGTGGAAGTATGTATAGTCAGGATGTCATACTGTTTAACTTGGCATAACATTTCCTGTGCTTTAAAGAACACACACAGCCATATTTGCCAATTTCTAATATAGCTGTAATTTACAAAGAAGCCAGAGAGATATTATAATCTACAATTCCATGATTTAAGCAAGTGTCAAATGAAAATGTGACCATGGACAAGAATGACTAATATAACTGACTAGAACTTTCTTAAGGAAAGGGGCAGACAAAACTAAGGACAGCAGATTTATTATCCTCTTCTATACTGGTGTGCAGAATATCTATACCCTGAAACCAAAATATAAGAAAACAGTAGTAATGCCATTTAGTAATGTCATTTCAAGTGTTCCTCATGATAGTATTCTTGAAAGTTTGTTATTTATTTTCTATACTTGTGACATGCGTGAAGGTCTAGAGACAACAATGACTGCACACACTTCTAGCTGTTGTTCCTTCTCTGCGCCTTAGGTCTGTGGACGCATAATTTTTGAACAGAAATCTGGCACATACTCATGAGTGGAGTATGCAGCTTAACCCTTCAACAGTAAAACTCAGTGTATGATACTACGTTGATCCAGGAAACTTTTACTTTTGCCTCCTGATCCACATATACAGTAATACCCCAAACCTGAGCAATTCGAGTTGTGCGAATTCACACACACACGAACTTTTCATTGGAACCTAACTAATTGTCATACATGAGTTTTTCACATTTGCGAATACTGAGAAACCCTGCAAAAGTGTTTATGTTTAATTTTTACATAATTTACAAGTTTTCAAACTTTTACGTGCAAATTAAATAACATTAAATAATAAAAGTAATTTCTCTCTCTCTCTCTCTCTTTTTACTGCAATGAGAGAATTTTTATGGTACATGTGTATGTTTATTTGTTTTGTATGATAAAAATTTTTTTTACCTAATAATAAGTACTAATTTTCAAATAATATAATAACAAAAAAATAATAATAATAATAATAATAATAATAACTTTAATTACAAAATTTGTATTATTTTACACAAACAAATATCTTTCCCCATCTTTTGTAAGAAGCTCGAAGGCAAAAGCTGTCAGACATGTCGATTTAACATGTCAAGAAGGGGGAGTATTGCTGATTAGCGGGTCAAAGGTTTCTTACTAATTCTCTCTCTCTCTCTCTCTCTCTCTGTCCGTAATAATTCATAAAAAATTTCACTCTTTTAAGTAAGGACAAATGTTATCTCTCTCTCTCTCTCTCTCTCTCTCTCTCTCTCTCTCTCTCTCTCTCTCTCTCTCTCTCTCTCTCTCTCTCTCTCTCTCTCTCTCGTAGTCAGCACAACCTACATATTACTGTTTCTCTGTATGCCTTTAACTGTACAGTAGATAATTTTAAATTGATCTAATTTTACCTGTACCATCTACAAACTATAAATAGGCAGTTCTTAAACATAGGGACATGAGCATTTCAGAACAAAGAGAAAGAAACAGAATGAAGAAGTTTTTAAAAACCAGGTTGAGAAGAATTCTAAAAATAGATCGGTGGAGTGGGGAGAGAGAGAAATAGTATACTAATTTTCACATTCTCCTATATTTTTACATCAAGCATTTATTTCTTTGTTTAAGGGTAATGTATTAAGCTAACTTTTAAATGAAATTACAGTAACTTTAATTTCATTTCAAAGTTTGTTTAATACTGAATTTCCATCTTTTGATATCTAACATAAGAATAACTTTCTCTCTCTCTCTCTCTCTCATGTTATTCTCTCTGTCTGCATAATAATTCATAAATAATTTAACTTGATATCTCAAATAAGGACAATACCTCTCTATCTCTCTCTCTCTCGTTATTCTCTCTGTCTCCGTACTAACTGATAAATAATTTCACTCTCTTAAGTAAGGACAACCCTTCTCTCTCTCTCTCTCTCTCTCTCTCTCTCTCTCTCTCTCTCTCTCTCTCTCTCTCTCTCTCTCTCTCTCTCTCTCATAGTTAGCACTCACACATTTTTACAACTTATTTCTCTATACATCTTTACCTGTACAGTAGATAGTTTAAATTGATCTAATTTTACCTGTACCGTCTACGAAATGTAAAAGCGCTAGTGTGGCAAATATGTTCTAAAACACAGAGACATAATAACTAAGAGTTGTATTAGTCCAAATGAAAACAGTGTGTCTGTTCATGTTCATGAAAAAGCATTTCAGAACAAAGAGAAAGAAACGTACAACAAAGAAGTTATTAAAAAGAGGTTGAGAAGATTTCTAAAAATATATTGGTTGGAAGGGGAGAGAGACAGAAATTCTCTTCCAACTCTCTATTTTTATGTCAACCATTTATTTCTTTTTTTAAGAGTAAAGAATTAAGCTAACTTTTACATGAAATTACAGTAACTTCAGTTTCATTTAAAAGTTAGCTTAATAATTTGGGAGCATGAGTAGGGTCATATTTAGTGTTTAAACTTTAGAAATAAGCAATTATTAGCATTTTTAGAGACCGTGCCAACTTATGTGAAAAGTCGCTTTGCGTGAGGGGTTCTGGAACCTAACCTCATTTAAGTTCGGGGTATGACTGTAATTGGTACAGTTTTAAATCTCAGTGATTCCTTTAAGAGTTTAGGTGCAACTCTTGATAAGAAATTAGCTTTTGAAAAGCATATCCATAACAGCCCTCTGTTCTCAAAAAGTTGGTACTGTATCTTACATAAATGTTTTTTGCATGTTTCATGATGAACCTATCATATCTAAGTGTTTCAATTCCTTTCTTCTTCCTTGTCTGGATTCTATTTTCCAGTGTTGGCTCCCAGTGTTGACTCTCATCTAAAACCCTTGGACAGAGTTCTGTCATCAGTCAAGTTTATTTTGCCAACTCCTAAGGCTGACTTGTAGCACAGACGTACAGTGAGTTCTTTGTCTGTGGCATAAAATGTTATACAACAAACATTCTCTACACTCTTCTTTACTTTAATCCAGATCTTTTTGCATGCAACACTAGGAAGGCTGCTGCTGCAAACAGTGTGTTGTTTTCTAGTATCAGGTTTAATACCACTCAGTTTACTAGGAGTATTATTTTGGCTACAACTAAAATGTGGAATAGCATGCCTAGTGCAGTTGTAGAGTTTCCTGATCTTTAAATGCTCAAGCAAGGAGCAAATCTATTCCTGCTTCCCGCTGATGTCTCCTGCATTCAGGTGTATTGGCTATATTTTCTATTTCCTTACATTTAAATATTTTCCACCTTTTCCTTTTCCTTTAGCTTGTCTCTTTGCACAGGCTAATTTCACTTTGGGAAGAAAGAAAGGAATAAAGAACACTACTTGATGTGAATACAGTACACACAAAGTTTTCACACACATTTGAAGTAGAACAACTTTCAACTGGTCTTTCCTGATATCTACATTCTCATATCGATTCTAGAACTTCATTCTCAAAGTATTCACTAACAACTACTGTACTAAATTAAGGATAATTTTAGAAATACTTAAGACTCAACATTTACAAACTAAGAGAGAGTTAACATACTTCAGAGCGCAATGTTTCAAGGTTTGCTTGAAGTCTAATGATATCATGATGTTCACACTTGCTATTTTCCCCATCGTAGTCGTGTAAAAATTCATCTCCATCACCTGACATGCCATGCAGACTTTTGAGTTTCTGGTTTTCAGATTCAACCTGAGAACAAAAAATTACATCATTCAAATTACTGGAAAAATTACTGCAATGAAGGTACGGCAGTAACTGCCTATAAGTACCACAACAAATGAACATTCAATCCTATGAACCATTATGCATATGCAAATAAAGATAAAAGCTTCAGTGAACAGATAAAATTTGGACATGAGCATGTCCACCCTTTGCATAAATTAATCTAAAATTATCAGTACTGCCTTGTATAGTTAAAATCCCAAATTACAAATAATGGGATCATACTGGAAGCATGAAATGTCAGTCACAAAATTATTTCCACAAAAGCTTTTGTCAGGAAAATGCATTAGTTTAAAAAATAATTATCTATACAAATGCATTTCTTATAATTTAGCCTAATTTCATGATCAACAAAATTCAAGAATGAAAATGACATTTTTGTGATGAAATAAAGTTTTAAATATTTACCAAGTAAAATTTTGAAATTCGCGGGTTTCGCTATTTTGTTTTGGGTATGTGATTCGCCCCGCCCACTTTCGGGGAAAGAGGAACAACTGGCAAAAGAGCTCCAATTTGTTAATGCCCTTATGTTCATGCGAGGGGAGGAGGGGGGGCTCCAACCATGTAATTACTTGGTACGTATAAAACTTTATCATAAAAATGTCATTTTTATATAAGTAACTTACCAAGTAATTACATTGCTGATTCCCACATAACAGGAAGTGGGATGACAGGAGGTGGTCAAGAATTTGAGAATAGAAAAAAATTGCTAGCATTGATACAATACTTGTTGTCTCCTTACTTGATAAGAGAGCTGCTGCAGGAAGATACTGCCTCTGGTTGGTGCTTGTCTTATATAGTGGCGTGGCAGTATAGCCGTGGATCGCCTACTATTTCAGTGGGTACTCTGCAGCAAAGACAATTCCGATTGCTACCAAAGAATAACATGTTGCCCCTGCCCTGGGCACAATATACAATATACAACCAGAAAAGACATTGTCACCTATACCACAAAAAGATAATAGGGTACTCTGGGTACACAGTACCCCAAGGTTCCTTTTAAAAACTCAACACTCTTATGTCAAGGCGAAGAGAAAAACGGAAGGAAGAAATGCTTCCTATGCTTCTTTCCCCAACACCACACCAGCCACTGAAAAAAGGACCCAATGTACTGCAGTTATCATATACTGTCTCTATTTCCTTTAAATAATGGGATGCCAACACCAACTTGCACTTCCAAAAAGTTGGCTGTAATAAGAATGAGAGAGATAAATTATGTTTGAATGCCAACGAAGTGGCTACAGCTCTTAATTCATGAGCTCTCGCTTTACAAGAGGGAAAGGCATCATCCCCAATCAACGAATGAGCTTCTGAGACGAAGTCTCTGAGGATGAATGCCAGGCCATTCTTCGCCAGTGGACACGAAGGGTTCTTGACTGAAAACCATAAAGCACTTGAAGGTTCACGCACTCCTTCTGTTCTGTGTAGGTAATACTGTACTTCAGAGCCCTCACAGAGCTCTGCCTTCTTCACCTGGACCTAATATTTCTGACTGCCTTTTAATGATACAAGAACAAGGTCAGGGCTTAGAAAGTGTCTCATTTTTGGCTAAAAACCCCAGGGAAAAGGAGTAGACAGCATTCCCTTGGGAGAAGCCAACTCTCTTATCCATCACATGAATTTCACTTACCTGTTTTGCTGTCACCAAGGTTACTAGGAAAAGGGTCTTCCTAGTTAAATCTCTTAATGAAACTGAGTGTGTAGGCTCAAATCGAGGGCTTGACAACCATTTAAGAACTACATCTATGTTCCATGGGACTACTTCTACCTCCTTCTGTTTCATGGTGTCAAAAGATTTAATGAGATCGGACAAGTCCTGATTTGAGGAAAGATCTACTTCACTGTGTTGGAAGACAGAGGTTAACATTGCCCTATAACCTTTGATTGTGGAAGTAGACAGGCTCCTAGAGGTTTTCAAATATAGCAGAAAATCTACTATTTCTGCTACAAGTGTCCGAGTAGACAAGATACTGTGCCTTCTGCACCAGGCTCAAAATATTGCCCACTTAGCCTGATATACTCTGTCAGAGAGCTGCCGTCTACACCAGGCATTAGCTTGCGAAGCTGATCTTGAAAACCCTTTCTTCCTAAGGAACTTCCTGACAGTTTGTAGCCTGTCAGGGACAGAGTAGACAACCCCTGATGGAACTGCCTGAAGTGAGGTTGTCTGAGTAGATGAGGTTTTTGAGGTAGCAGTCTTGGGAAGTCTGCAAGCAGGTCGAGGAGGTCCGGAAACCACTCCTTTGATGGCCAAAATGGGGCTACTAAAATCATCGATACATTCTGTTGAGTCCAAAATTTGTTTATTACTTGTCTTACCTTACTGAGAGGCGGAAGGCAAAGAGGTCCTTGTTTGACCAGTCCTGAAGCATGGCATCTGTTGCCCATGCTAACGGATCCAGGACTGGCGAACAAAACAACAGGAGGTGATGGTTTCTGGAGGTAGCGAACAGATCTAGGACTGGTGTTCCCCACAACTTCCATAGATCCAAGCAGACCTGAGGACCTAGGGTATACTGTGCATAAAACCTACTTCTGGCGGCTCAATTCATCCGCCAGAACGTTTGGTTTCCCTTGAATAAAACGTATCAGAAGTCTGGTGTGATTTTGGTTCACCCAAAGGTCTCTCACCGTTTCGTTAAGGGAGAATGAGTGCGTTCCCCCTTGATTCTTGATGTAAGACAGGGCAGTCATGCTGTCTGAATGGACTGCCACTGTCTTACTGAACACTTCTGACTTGAAGAACTGCAGTCCTAGATGGACTGCTTCCCTTCCGACAGTCTTCCTTAGAAACTCCACCAGAGCAGGTCTCTTTTTACCTCAGGAGTCACAGGGAACAAGAACATATCTGGGTACTTCCCATCCCAGCTGTCTCATATGAAGTCTGCCTAGGAGAACAAACTGCTCTGTGGATGATAACACTCCCAGAAGGCTCATCCATTTGTTGGCATAACAGTTTCCGAGAGAAAGAAACTTGTTTACTGTCCTCAGACAAGACTCTACTCTCTAAGGGGATGGAGAAACCCAAAAATTCCAGTCTATCATCATCCCTAAACAAAGAATCTGTCGAGAAGGAATCAGCTGGGATTTCTGCATGTTGATCATTAAGCCCAGATCCTGGGCCAAGAGAAGGGTCCTCCGAAGGTCCTCCGTACACTCCACTCTCAATTGAGCCCGAAGGAGCCAATCGTCTAAACAGAGGGAGATCTTGATTCCCATCAGATGGAGCCACTTTGCGAGGGGAACGAGAACACTGGTAAAAACTTGTGAAGCTGTCGGGAGACTGAAGCACAGAGCATGGAATTGTAACACTCTGTTCTCGTATACAAACTTGAGATACAGGCAGTCCCCCGGTTACGACGGGTCCGGCTTACGACGTTCCGAGTTAACGACACTTTTAAAATATATTCATCAGAAATTATTTCCCAGTTTACAACGCATGTTCCGGGGTTATGACGCTTATGACGCCAATCCGACAGAAGAAATATGGCTCCAAAATGGCAGAATAATCAAAATTTGGAGTTTTTTATGAAAAACTCAATAAAAATGCAGATTACATTGTTTTCAATACACTCAAAGCATTAAAAGTAAGGTTTTCTTAGGATTTTTGACGGTTTTCGATGATTTTTCAGCTTACGACGATTTTCGGCTTACGATGTGGTGTAGCAATGGAACCCCGTCATAAACCAGGGACTGCCTGTACTTCCAGATGTATAAGAATGTGGGAGTATGTGTCCTGCATATCGATGGATGTCATTCAACCTCCCTGGCGAATGGATGACAGGATGGTTTGGTTTGTCTCCATCCTGAACTTGAACTTTGTCTTCTGGATGAAGACATTCAGGACCCTGACGTCCAGGACAGGCCTCCAGCCTCCTGACACCTTGGGCACCAAAAACAGACGATTGTAGAACCCTGGAGCGTTCATGTTCTCGACTAACTCTATCGCCCCTTTCCTGAGGAGGGATGAAACTTCCTCTGAGATGGCCAAAAACCTCTTTGAGCTTACGCAGTACACTGTCAATACTACTGGCATGCTGGCCAAAAGCAGCTTTTCCTTGAAAGGGATGGTGTAACCCTCAGGACATTTATGATCCAAGGTTCTGCCCCTTTCCCTCTCCATCTCTCCCACAAGAGAATGAGTCTGGCTCCTACTGGAGTCCGGAGGACATAGTTCTCATTTACGGGAGGAAGCTCTAGTTGAGGACTTCTTAATGGCACGTGAAGCGAAACGGCCACTAAATTGGGATCTACAATAAGCTCTCTGCCTGCTGCCAAGAAAGGGACACATCTACAGAGGAGAGACCATCCTAGAAGCAAGAGCGGACATCTCCTTAGGCCGTCTAGAGGACTGGGTCAAAAGATCTTGGGTGCTCTTCTTCTGGAGATCTGATACTATCCCCAGTACTGTGGCCTGTGGGAACAATGGAACAAGTGGAACAAATAGGGGAAAACAGGAGTGCCGACTTCCGTGAGGGAGTAACTCCCTTAGAGGTGTAAGAACACCACAGTTCCATCTTTTTTAGTACTCCCATTGTATAAAGAGAAGCCAACTCTTGGGAGTCATCCCTGATACCCTTGTCGATACATGAGAGTACTCCTAGCCAGTCCATAGCACTATCTTTGGGCAAAACTGAACAGTCCTTGATCTTATGGGCCAGAGTGCCCACTGCCCAATCAAGGAAGCTCAAAACTTCGAAAACTTTGAACAAGTTCTTAAGAAGATGGGCTAACTCTGAAGTATTGAACATAATCTTCACTGAAGAAAATGTAGATCTTCAAGATGAGTCTATCAACCCAGAGATGTCCCCCCTGGGAGGAGGTAGATCTCCCAGGGAAGGGGCTTCCCCCATGGCATTCGATAAATATCTCTGTAGGTCCGTTGCTAGGTAACCAATTGGTTCTTAGCCACGTGAAATAAATCTAATCCTTCGGGCCAACCCCGGGAGAGCTGTTAATCAGCTCAGTGGTCTGGTTAAACTAAGGTATACTTAACTTTTTTCCTCTTAGATAACCTGGAGGGAGAAAAACTGAAGGTGGCTCTTCCTAGATCCCTCTTCTCAATTAGCCACCCATCAACTTCATTCAAGGCTTTCTTTGCCGAGGAAGAAAGCACCAACTTGGGCAACTTCGCAAATTCAGTAGTTTGCAATTCCATTAAAAAGGCAGAAGCAGGCGAAGATGGGGCTGCTGGAGAAAAGAAACTCGGAAAGGTGACAAGGCGATACCTTAATAAAGACACGTAAGCCAATAATTGAGCGTACTGAACTCAAACATCATCTTCCTCATCCGAGGATGCAGGAGACAAGGCCAAGTCTGGTGGTTGAGGAGCCAATGGAGCCTTCTTGAGTAGGCTGAAAATGCTGTCCAGCTTGCTTTGAATGGGGTCCACAGCTGTGGGCACCTGGGTACTAGGAGCAGGCTTAGCCTGAAGGAGAGGAGTCAGCTGCACAGAAGGGGGTGCTGGGCACTGAACTGCTTGAGCCCCAACCAAAGAAGATGGAGCTGAGAGGTCGACAGCAAAAACTAGATGATCGGTCGAAGACAGGTGTTCAGGCACTGAATTGGTGCTCTGTAACCACTGGACATACAGACGCCACTGAATGTTCATTCGGGCATCAGGGGGCGCTCAGGTGCTCTATGGCGCTCTAGAGAAGACAGGTGCTTGGGGACTGAAGGACAATCGGGCACTAATAACCGCTTTGATTTTCTTGGGAACTCGGGTGATACAGGGCACTTGACCCCCAAGGAAACTTCAGAAACTGCTGGGAGCTCGGGAGCCAGAGGGACCTCGGGCACGGGAGCTGCTCGGGAGAAGACCACCTAGGAAGATGAGGAGCGCTTACAGGAACCAGAGCATTTGGGAGCCAAACTCTGACTCTCCACCAAGGGGGACACTGAAGAAAAACGTTCCAGACTATCCCAATGACTACAAGACAGACGAGGGCTACACACAGGTTCCTCGAAGCTCTTACAAGACACTGGAGGAGAAGGCAACACATACACAACACATCTTTTAGAGGACGTGATTCGTCCACATAGCGCCATTTGCGTCAGGGACTAAACTCATTCGAACTTGACAAAAGATGATGCACATCCAAAGATACGCCTTTCCAGTGGTGCCTGGCTGCAACCTGGGATTCAGCAACAGGTTCAACCAAGGGGACGACTACTTGTGGGAAGACTCCACTGACCTCCCTTAGGCTACCAGTTTGACTCCTCCCAGGTTTAGGGGAGTATGCCACTGACCTTTGCCTAGGAGAATCGGCAGGATGAGCAGCCACCTTCTCCACTAACACTTCACTAGCCCTAAGTGCTACTCGGCGCTCCGAATCACTCTTACTGTCCATTAGGACTTTCACTGAAGACTAATTGGGCAAAGGATTCCACTATTAATTTGAACCTTTTATCAATCTTCAACTCAAGGCTGGCAATGGGGTTGGGTTCAGAAGCGAGAGAGCCAGGTAAAGGTGAAGGTGGAACAGATGGAGAACTGGGAATGGGATTCACAGAAATCACAAGAACACCAACATCGACATTAACATTAACAATACAATTAGGTGATTCCTGGCTAGCTAAAGACTTACTAATCTGTCTAGCAGTTGCCTTCCTCTTTTTATCCCAAGCCAGTTTATTCAAATGTGACCTCAAAGTCTTCCACTTCTTACTGTCCCAGTCTGAACACTCCTTACATCTCAAATCAACTGAACATACCTGCCCCCTACAGTCTGTGCAAAACATATGTGAATCATAGACTTCTTTAGTCAAACAAGTATTGCAGCCTTTGCTGCAATACCTAAAGCTAGTTGAACTTGAGTCTGACATTACAAAGAAAACAAGTCAACTGAAAGTCACAATTGGGAAAAAAGTTAAAAATTCGATAAATAATGTTTCAAAAAGAAACCCAGCTCTATCTAAGTATGTCACAAGGCTACCAATGCAAGAATACTGCACCAGTGACGAAAAGACAATTGGAAAAATAATGAATTCCAAAACAAAGCTGCTGCTAATAAGTGGTGTACAGCCATCAGAAACAAATTGAAGCTCTTTTGCTAGTTGTTCCTCTCTTTCCCTGAAAGTGGGCGGGGCAAGTCACCTACTCAAAACAAAATGTCACGGCCAGTGAATTTCAAAAGTTTAGCTGCCGAGCGAGTGTAACTCATAGCAATGTAATTACTTGGTAAGTTGCTGATATAAAAATAAGTGTTTTGTTTAATTAGAAAAAATCCAGTATGTTGCTCTGAGTCCCCAGTAGCTAAATGTCTCATTTTTTGTGAAATCTAACCAGTTACCTTTGAGAGACAAGGAAGTTAAGAAATCAGGAACTTGCATTGTGAGTAATGGATCTGTATAAAAGAAAATATATTTTGTTTGTTTTTCTAAGTTAAATCTAATTCATCATTAACCCCTTATTCACAATTTAACATTGCAATTTAGGTTGAAAGAGGATACATCTAAGAGTTTTAGGATTGAGATAGGCAATCAAACCCAAGGCTCTAACAGAAATATGGAATCATATTCACAAGGCCAAAACCCCAATCAAATAAAAAACGAACATAGTTCGTAAGATCAGAGGCCAAGTAAGACAAACTTCAATTGATTTTATTATTATTATTATTATTATTATTATTATTATTATTATTATTATTATTATTATTATTATTATTATTAACAGCCTGTAATAATCATTTTAAAAGTCATAGCAAAAAAGAAACTTCATTTTCATGAAAAAAAAATGTGGAAGAGCTTTTACATGTGCAGAATACGATACCAAAAAGACTACACTACATTCAATCACGAAGGCACTAGAAAAAGGGGTCCCCACCCTTGAATGAGGAACCTTGAGATTCCAGGCAACTTTCCAGCAACAAAGATCTCTTCCAATATCATATGATAGGGTGACTGAATGACATCTGGTAATGTTGCTGCTGCCTAAAACTTATTGAGCTGCAGTTGCAGAAAGTGAATCCAGTACCAACTGCACAGGGCCAACTTTTCCTCAGAGATGGATGACCAGTCAAGAATTGCCACATCATGATAAAGGGATCCACTCTCTGTAGGGATTTAGTCATTGATGATTACAGTATCTGGATCCTGTCTTATGTCAGAAAAACCAGGGTGCCTATCATGCACATAGTCATTCTGCCCAAGAACTGTCTTCATAGTCAGATCCAAGACTTTTCCCAGCTGACCTAAGAACCTATCCAGTGTCACTGATGTGCCTATTGTTCCGGTAACTCCTGCTCTTGCTGCATCTCCTACTGGTGACCTTGCTGAAAGTGTTGCCGTTACCCATTCTGTAACTGCTGCTGGTTCCCTTGCAATAACTGTAGCTGGTTATTCAGCTATAACTGCTTCTGGCGCTCTTGCTACAACTGCTTTTGTTTTTTTCTGCAGCATCTACTGATTATATGTCAGTTTTAGAAGTTTAATTATTATTTTTTATTTTTATTTTCTACATTAGTGAAATGGTACGGGCATTACAAAATGTATAAAAAGTACATGTTTAATTTTATAAGATGTTTTTATAGCAAAACATTCTTTATGTTTAAAAGTATCCATTCGTGCTGTGACATCATAGAAAATGATTTCATAGGATGACAAATGGCAGGAGGGAGCAAAATGTAAACAATGAAGGCATGAAGGATAAAAACATTGTGGTGGGGCAGAGAGAGCTCTCTGATGGTTAGGTTGTCAATTTTGGGTTGTAAGTCTGTCTTGTAGTTTTTTGTTGTTGTAAGCTGGATTATAAAAAAAACATGAACAGGTGGGTGGATTGCATAATTGTAGTATTTTTGGACGAGTTAGGCTAGAAAAACTTTCATCTATTATTGTTGCTCTTATTGCAACAGCCATTACAGCCTTCACTGTACTAGTAATACTTGCTGCTATTGTGTTGTCCATGCTGCAAACAAAAAGGAGGGAGAAAGGAAGTGCTGGTAACTGTAAAAATTGGTGTGGAGGCTTGCTTGCACTATCACTGGCAGTGGTTGGCACTAGTGTTACCTGTCACTGGTACTGGAAGCTGCTGGTACTGTCACCTCCCAAAGTAGATGGTCGTTAATGCTGAAGCTCTCAGATGTTGGTGTTAACTGGAGGTTACTGAAGTTGGTGCTCTGTTGCTGATGGAGTTTCAGAAGGCAACAGGTGATGCAGCAAGGCTGGTACAAGCATGCTGCTGTTGCAAAGATGGCTGATGCCGTGAGACTGAAATTGGAGACTGAAGCAGAAAACAGGCACAGGAGCCAGAGCAGGAGGCCAGGAAAATTATGAAAAACATAGCTGCAGCAGCAACACCAAAGATAAGCAGCACACATGACAGGAGTCAGACAAAGCTTTGATGGTAATATTTGTCATAACGAGAAAGACATCTATTAGGTTAATGCAAATTTTTCCCTTTATTTTTGGCTTCAAGTAATTTTAGATCAGCCTTGTTTCTTTTTAGTTTTAAGTATTATTCTTAAGGAACACCAGTGCTTTGTAAAAATTAAGTGTAAGGTGATTTTCAAGTATTTGTTTACAGTTTTGATGCCTCCTCCCCGCTTGTTTATGTTTATTAACTATCGTATTAACGATTGTTCTGTTATTTTATTTTTCGAGTGCCGTTGGACGCTTGTGGTCAACGTTTGGCCGTGAATGTCGTGGCCCAAGCAGTGCAGGCTTAACCTCTCCCTTGATTGTCACTCAGCTGGTGCCTTTGGAATATTATCTTGGCATCCTCAAAGTAATTTTGGATTTACATCACCCTTCGTGGGTGCTCTCCTGTCACCTGCGACATGAGTTTCCTACTCTGTACATGGCTCGCAGGTACTTCTGTCAAGTGGGACGGGTTACTTGCCGTTACCCTGGTGAGAAGGATTTTCCCAGTGTTGATGGCGTCGCTGTTCTCCATCATCAACAGGAGTTGAATTCCCACTGATCCACTTCTGCCAGGATGCCTTTAAAGCTGTTATTGGGAGCAAGTTTGCTCGTGAGGAGGTCCGCAGGGTGGCCATACCCAGGTAGGAGTGAATATCTCTAATTTGTCAGGCAGGACCACCTTAGACGCTCATATCGGACCTGGTGTGTGTGACCTCTCTTAGCATCAGAAGTAGCAGTTGGATTACAGCCTTCACATTGCTTCGTTTTTCTCCTAATGTGAGATCATTGTTCAAATACTAATATATATGTTTTCATTTAATATGTCTAGCCGTTTTTATGTTGTGATGGTAGTGTCCACTGACAGTTAAATTATACTGTCGTGTAAAGATTCACTGGAGTTTAGTTTTGTGGTGATAGGTAGGAGATTAAGTGTTTTCTTACTATTTATTCTCTGCCTTCCTTTGCTTGCTTTTAGCTTTAGGTTATTGTGTTCAGGTCTGGCCAGCAAAAGTGTTGGATCCAACCGAGTATTCATTTATGTTAATTTTCCTTACTTTGTTAGGGCTTAGCTTTATTAGCTGTAGGTAATCCTACGGGATTTGTAAAGGACCAGTATTTGTATTCTTTAAGTTATTTTCAAAGACTCAAGGTTGATTTAAATATGCCTTTTCTTTAAGTAATAAATATTGTTAAGTTTTCTCAGCAGTTTATTGTTTCTGCTGACCCTTTTGCTCTGAGTTACTTGATACAATGACTACAATCTAAAGTGTGTATTAAAGACCTGCACCACAACCCAAAAGAGGTTGTAACACATCTAAGGTTGGAAATGGCAGCAGGCAAAAGAATGTATACATGTGGTTGGGTGAACATGGGGCCAGTGTACACGTGGAAGAACACAAACTGAACAGGAGACCTAGCCAAAGGAAAAAACTGCTGCCAAGGACTTAGGAAGATGAAGAGAAGTTTCCATATGGGGCTAAAGCATTTGTATGGCCAAAGACACGAGACAATATGCCCCTCCGTGCAAGGAAGACTTGAGAAAGCAGAACTGCTGTTGACAATAAGAGTCGGGCTAGAAACAGGACAGTAAGGAAAACTGATTGCAAGTGCAATACCAAATGAAAGGCATGTAATCACTGGAGAAGGCTTAGTAGGAGCAAAATAAGACACGAAGTCCAAGCAAGATCAAGGACTGACAAGAGCAATATTGGTGACAGGAAGTGACAGAAAGACACATGCTGAAGCTGACGCAACAGGAATTCAAATGAACAGGGAAGCTGGAATTCTTGACTGAAAATTCAACTAATAACAAACCAAAAGGCCTGAAGAGCTCAGTGCTCATGAATGAAAGTTGTCAATAAAGTACTTACAAAACTTCTGAAACTACCACTGGTCAGGAGAAGAAAACTGCTGGTGCAGATTAAAACTAAGCATGGGTTAACTGAAATTTTTATTAATGTAAATACCATCAGCAAAAGGAAAGAAATGAAAATAAAAAAAGCAAAATGAAAAGAGGAAAGAAACAAGGGGACCTCAAACAATCCAAAGGTACAGGAATTACTGAGTTTTTACCAAATAAAAACACACAATATATAATAAACTTAGCTACACGGGACGTAAGGGACCATATGTGCATGCACTAACCTACCTGACCCATCTGATTATCTTTTTCTTCCACAAGTGGATTGATTTGTTTGGGATTTGGGTGAACACACAAATAGATTGTGTTAAGTACTGGGTTTGTGATTAAAAAAAATATTATAATGGAAAGAAAGGGCACAGAAAGACTGTACCATTGAGGAATACACATTGCATGTATGCATAACAGAAGGGATGCCAAAGAACATATTACAGGTTCAATCTGGAAAAGATAAGTCTGAAGAAAAAACATTAACAATTTTGATGAAAACTGTATTACCATTATTAGAATAATGAAGCAAGCCCATCACTAAAAAAAAAAAGACATGAATTTTATAACATAATGTTTCAGCTCACCTGCAAGACAATAAACACAATTACTTATTTACATAGAACAACTTTACCTTTAGTACATACTGCAAAAGGTCATCATATTTTTTCTTCAGTGAGAGCAAAATATATTCATCTCTACTACCCATTTCTCGTTCTGCTTGAAGACTTTCATGGCTTGCACGTTGTGCTTCATCTTGTCTCTTAATGCGGTGCTGCAACTGACGAATCTGATGAAGCATAAAGAGCAACACATAAGTTACTTAGAATATTATGAAACTTGTAACATTCACTAACAGCTAATGCCTATTCTATAAAAGAATCATCCCAAGCACTAAAAATCATAGCCTATACAACATTATGAGTGAATCCCACTAAAAAAACTTAATCCTACTAAGGTATAAAACAATATTGCTATTGCATTATTCAGCCCTCATTTTGCCTTGTAACTTCATTTTTGTACTGTAAGTCTCACAAGCACAGTAATGTACATAATAATAGATATAAGTAAATAATTCAGACATTACTCTCATCCCTCAAAAGTACTAATTACTTGGTCAAAAACTAGCATCAAGGGCATTAACCAAAAGTTCAATGAAACTGATAAGTGAAGACAATAAGAGCATAAAAAGCCAATTTCAATTTATTTCCATGTTTCATGCATACAAAAGTCATACTTTCCTTACACCTGGTGTACTAAATAGAAGCTTTCATTCCCCAGATGAAAGCATTTTTAGGTCACACTCTTGGATGAAAATCCCAGAAATATGGAGTCCCTCTACCCTCTATGCTATAATGTCATTTGGTGTCTATACAAGCTGAAGCAGTAGGACATTATTCTAATCAGAGGTAGAAGGAGGAGGGCTCTCTCAATGAAATATGAGGTTTTTATTTTTTAAAAAGTCATAAGTTTTCACTTCATGCCCAAACAATAATAATTAATTTTGACTATTTAAACCAAAAAATATAAAGGGCAATTGAAGAGAAGAGGGCCTTCAATTTCCGGCAGAACAGTTGATGTAAAGAACACATATATACAAGGAGAAGAGGAGGGCAGCTAAGCATCAGACAGCAAGGGCAATATCAATGGTTTGAGTTGAATGGGACCAAAATCTCAAATCACCATTCATTATTTCTACATCCACTGTTCCTTTTATGGGGCACAATAAGACCCCTTCACTCTCCCTTGCACTTGCTGTCTGAACTCCCATCTACCTCCTTTTTCCATGTTTCATGGTCCTTTCTAGAGGTCACTGTCATGCAACTTCAGTATCTAATTCTTTTCTGAATAAATGTTCTTAGATGTTCAAACCATTGCAATTTTCAGATGCTCAATGTTTTCCAGCATACCAATTCCTTATTTATATGATTCTCCTATTTTTGTTGTTGAAGGACAAACCTAGCAGGAGGTAGAAAAATTCTGTTACCTTGGCAACATACATGATAGTAAAGCTAATTTTGAAATGGTAATAAAAATAGTCGGTAACAGTCTAGGTGAAGTGGAAAGAGGTCCCTGGACTACTGGTAAATAGGAGTAATCCATTAGAAAACAACCAAAATTTATGATACACAGGAAAAACACGGGCACTCCAAAAGAAACAGATTTTGGAGAGGTGTGTGTGATTATAGAATTCTAGGATTCACAGCTGAAGTGCATTAGGAAGTTCCTATTACAAATGACTAAGTTATTTAAGAGATGAAGTAATAAGGTCTGGGGTTATGAGATGGGAAGAGGAACAGTTACAAAAAAGGTAGCCGATACGAGTTTGCAAGATAAGGACAACAGAGGTACAGTATAGGTCCGCAGGCAAATTATCCAAAAGCTGATATATGCTACGTTCCACATACTGAAAATAACTTCAATTTCCCCATCCTCGATGATATAAGCAGACTTGAATGAAGCAACATCAGGACAGGAGACCTCGATGAGGCATTTGGCAAAACAGATGCCAAGGAGTCATAAAAAACTCAGATGCGAATGACAGGAACAGTAAGAAATTACGTTAAAATCAACCCAAGTTACAATACAAACACATTTTAAAAAATCATAAAACATAATTAATACTGTAAGAGAAGCTAGAAACAGTACAAAACTTTGAGCAAGAAAAAGGCCCCTAGCAAACTAGACTTAGCAAAAACTAGACTTAGCAACTTAGAGTTGTACCTAAAGCTATGATTTACTCCAAACACTGAAAAGGATACAAACTGGGTTGATGATACCAACACCAAACAGAATTTGTGAAATGATGAACATGATGGCTGGTCACGATAAAATTTGTAAACTTACTGAAACCTGAACTGTAACAATTTTATATTCACAATACCACCTAGCCATCCAAGGAAAAAACAACCCCTTAAGTGAACCTAAGCATTAATGAGGACAAAATGGATATTTAAGAATAAAAAAAGAACAAACATGAGAGAAATTAGTATAGAATCATAAAATTCTTGGTAGCCATTTGAAAGCTGTGTACAGAAAACCAGACACACATGAAATGAATTTGGAGCTTAGGTATACAACCAATGAGGTGGGAGTGTTTCTGGCAAGTGTATGGAAACTGAGCTTTTGTATAGTGATGGGTTTGTGGTAAAACTCATTCACACAAACCTACTCCCTTCTGGGCTTTGGAGAGCAAAAATCAAGAGTGAAGTGGGCGTCATGTGAAGGACTGGGCATGCATAGTAAGGGCCTTCAAATCTTTCCTGATGCAAGTTAACATGACTGAAACTGCCCCATCCACAGAAATAGGGCAATAGATGATTTATGTGTTGGCATGAAAAACCATGTTTTGTGTAATAAAAACATACTTCATTAATGAAAACATCATATTTCACTAATGCAACACTCCCACTACAAACACAAATAAATATCTGTGCACAGACCCGGTAATGAAAAAGAGTGAATGAGCGAATAAATAAGATCATAGGGAATAAATTTCCTCAAGGAAAAACTGTAAGCTGTGAGCAGAATCAGAGACCCACATTAAGAGATTTAGTTATTAGCTGCTGGACTTACTGAGCCAGGTATAAGTGTCACCAGCTAGAACTGAAAGGATTCTTCTTTATTCTGTGGAGTGTCTGGGATTTTCATGTGATGCAAAGTGGGCTAAGTAAAAATAATGGGTTTGTGTCAAAATAAAAACATATTTTCATTGATTATTAAAAATGGAAGCTAATGGCAAGGCAGTCACAACATGAGAACAGGGACTCGAAGACCTCTGGTGATCTTCCCCATAGTAACATCTCTGCTTTGTCTATTAATAAGTAAGAATTCTGCTATTAGCTTTTCAACACCTGTTAGGAGCAAAATAAATCTGATGTGCAATACCAAACAATGTGAATGTAAGCAATTTGCAAAACTATCATAGTGGAATAACCTTTTTCTTCAGCTTTTTATTCTCCTCTTCAAAGGATGCTCTCTTCTGTGCCATCTCCCTCATTTTTCTAAGCTCTTCTTTAAGGGCTTCTTCTTCTTGAACAGCTTCAGCAAAACTTCGGTCAAGTTCTGCTAATTGTTCACTAGCATCAGCACCCTGGCTTTGGGACTCTGCTTCACTTTGTTTCTTCTGAAATATCATTTAGAAAAAAAATTATACACAGTGATTGCTTATAATCTGGCCTTATTCATGGTCTTCAAATGCCCTGACACTTAAGTCCTTTGTTCAATAGACAAAAGAAGAGCAGTGGTAGCTCTTTGCATGCACACACAGATCCCTTGGTCTATGGCAGCTGAGTGGCTCACTTTTCATGTAGTCTGGCCAATTATCTGTGAGAAAACAGTGGGACTGGGAGGTAGGAACTTTGTTTTATAAATAATGGGTTTATATGAGGAAATTAATTTTGTTTCCTATAAAATATACTTGTTTCAGTACAAACCCATTACTGTACTTATAATTAGCCAAAATTGCAATGGGGAGGGGGGGGAATCAAGCTGCTAAATGTAATAAAACTGGCTGATTGACACTTTAAGATCCAAACAAGAGCCATTGGGACTGAGATTAGCAACTGAACTCACAGGTCAAAAAGAACAAGGTATCCATATTTATGAGATTAAAACCAAACTAAACACAGTAAATTTATAAGGTTGTAAACCAAGGCCACATAACATTCTTGGAAAAGAGTAAGAACTTTTCCATTCCTTAAAAATTAAATTTTAGTTACAAAAAACTGTATTTGTTTATTAGTACTGGTCATGAAATAGAAACCCCAGAGTGCCATGCTAAAGATTGATATTAAAGACTTTAGAGGATACAGATAAAGAGTCAGCTATGCTTGCATATGCATGAGAAGAGTCTGATGGGCTTGCATCACCATAAGAAGAGACTACTTGACCAGTGACAATAATAGGGCCAACAGAGAAAGAAACAAGACTTATGAGTTAGATCCCTGAGACAGAATTTTACTGGAATATTAGGAGATTTTCATGAGGCATGATTAATTGTAACATCCAATTCAATGCTGACTTGAAAAGGTCATACTGTCCTGAATACATGACCCGATTAAAAATGGGATTTCCTACGCAATACGTTTTTAGGTATTTGTCTTGCATGCTCTAGTAACTAAAATCAAATGTACTCCACCTTCTCCCTAAAAGGTTTGGTCTTATGAATATAAATATGATGTTTTCATGATAAAATTAAGTTTCTTATATACTTACCAAGTAATTACATAGCTATACTTTTCCACTCGTGCGGTAGCTAAAATTTGAAGTTCGCAGTAGTGATACTATTGTTTTTGTGTAGGTAACTACCCCACCCACCATCGGAGAACAATAGGAACAACAAAACAGAGCAGCTCAATTCTTTTATGTTTAATGTCCATGAGTGGGGAGGAGGGAGGGCTCTGATCTGTAATTACTTGGTAAGTATATATGAAACTTAATTTTATCATGAAAATACCATTTTCATATAAGTAACTTACCAAGTAATTACAAAGCTGAATCCCACATTGATAGGCAGTGGGATATTTAGGCAAATTCTGTTCCAAAAAAAATCAGGTATGAAGATGAATTCGAAACATAAAATCTGTTAGCGTTGATAAAATGCTTGTTGTTTCCTTACCTGGTAAGAGAGAGCTACTGCAGGTGATTACTGCCTCTGGTCATTGCTCATCTTGACCTGTAGTGACTTAGCGGAACTGCCGTGAGAGGTCTCTACTTTTAAGTGGGGGGCTTCAGAGTAAAGGAGTCTTCCAAATACCCGCAAAGCATATGAGAAAAAACTGCCCTTGACCTGGGTGCAGTACCAAAAGACAAAAAGACCAGACAATGCTGTCACCTACACCAAAAAAGAAATATCTAAAAAACCATCATACCACAACTTAAGACTGGTGGGCAGTCCAGGTAACAGTAGCCCCCAGGCTCCCCAAAAAAACTCAACACCCTAATTTCAAGGCGAAGAAGTTACGGATAGGAAGGAATGCTTCCTATGCTTCCTCCCCCAAGACCATGCCAGCCACCAATAACGGACCTAATGTACTCCAATTTTCAAAGACTGTTTCTATTTCCTTCAAATAATGGGTAGCAAAAATGGAGTTACACTTCCAGTAAGTTGACTGGAGGATAGCTGAAAGCAACATATTATACCTGAAAGCATATGAAATGGTGACAGCCCTGATCTCGTGTGCTCTCACTTAAAGGTAACCAGGGCGTCCCCTCACTTAAAGGTAAGCAGGGTGTCCCCTTGGATTAGTGAGTGTGCCCCCGTAATAAGGCTCCTGAGAAAAAATGACAGAGTTCGTGAAGGATTTTTGACGGAGCACCAGAGGTTGTTGGTAGGGCCTCTGATCTTCTTGGTTCTGTCTATGTAGTACCTAAGCACCCTAACCAGGCAAAGGACCCTTTCCTCCTCTTCTGGTCCGAGAATGTCCATCAGGTTTTTAATGGAGAATGAGCGCAGCCAGGGGTTGGATGGTTTTCTGAAGCCTAGCGTAAAGGTACAAACTGCATCTCCTTGAGTGAAACTAATACATTTGTCGATGGCCTGAAGTTTGCTTACTCATTTTGCAGTGGCCATGGCTACGAGAAAGAGTTCTTTGTTAGGTTCTTAAGGGACGTGGAATGGAGAGGCTCAAAAGCAGGTCCCGTTAACCACTTAAGAACTACATCTAAGTTCAAGGATACAAAGTCAACTCTTACCTGCTTGGAAGTCTCAAAAGACTTGATAAGGTCACTAAGGTCTTGTTTAGAGGCCAAGTCTAGTCCCCTATGCTTAAAAGCAGACCCCAGCCTTTGATGGTGGATGAAGAGAACCCCTTGGTGATCCTCAGGAAAAGAAGGAAGCCCGCTATCTGGGCTGTAGTGGTTTTAGCAGACGAGATGTTACGGCTACTACACTCCCCAGGGTAGACAGCCCACTTTGACTGGTAGACTCGGCTGAAGACTGACGTCTACATCCCACAATAGCTTTTGCAGCTTGCCTTGAAAATCCCTTCATTTTGACGTGTCTCCAGACAGTCTGAAGCCTGTCAGAGCTACTGTAGAGCGGATAGTCCTTGATAGAATTTCCATCCAAAGATGGGGCAGTGTGAGTAAACATGGATTTTGCAGGAGCAGTCTGAGAAAATCTACAAGAAGTTTTAGAAGGTCCGGGAATCATTCCTTGAGAGGCCAAAACAGAGCTATCAAGTTCATTGTCACAATGCAACGGGACAGGAACTTGCTGAGGACCTCTCTCACCATGTTGAATGGAGGGAAGGTATAGAGGTCCAAGTTAAACCAGTTTATCAACATGGCATCCGTCACCCATGCCGTAAGATCTGGAATCAGCGAACACAAGAGAGAAAGATGGTGGTTCTTTGATGTGGCGAACAAGTCCCCAGTCGGCCTGCCCCATAACTTCCATAGTCTGTCGCAGACTGCAGAGTTCAGAGTCCATTCTGTTGGAAGGACCTGTCCTCTCCGACTTAGTTTGTCTGCTAACATGTTCATCTTCGCGTGGATGAACCTGGTGACAATCTTGACCCAATTCTCATCTGGCCATATGAGCAGCTCCTTTGCTGCCTGCAAAGGGAGAAGGAGTGGGTTTCACCTTACTTCTTTATGTAGGAGAGAGCCGTGGTGTTGTCGGAATGCACCACCATGTTCTTGTCTGTGACTGCTTTTACAAAGTACATTAAGCCCAAATCAATAGCAGTCAGCTCCTTACTATTTATGTGCAGATTCTGTTTTTCTGGAGAGCATCTACCGGAAGCTTCTAAGGCCCAGAAGGGCTCCTCAGCCTTGGTCCGAGACGTATGCATAGAAGAGGTCGGGGTTCACAAGGTGTAAAGACTTTCTCTCTAAAAGTCAGCCTCTGGACGTCCACCACCGCAGATCTACTTTATCTCCCGTGTTATGGGGAACGCCACTGGGTCTGGTTGCTTCCTTTTGTTCCAATTTGCCCTCAGGAAGAAATGAAGAGGTCTCATGTGTAGTCCTCCTAACTTCACTAACTGGTCGATGGATGAGAGAGTTCCCAATAGACTCATTCACCTGATTTGCTGAACACGACTGGAGAGAAAGAAGATCGTGTACTGACTGAAGGCAGAACTCTATCCTCTTGGGGGAAGGAAAAACCTGAAAACTCAGTTTATCCTAATCCCCAAATAGAGAATCTCCTGAGTCGGGGTTACCTGCATTTTCTGCAGGTTTATCAATAACCCTAGTTCCTGGGCAAAAGAAGGGTTTTCTGAAGATCCTTCGTGCACTGTTCCTGCGACGATGAACAGAGAAGCCAATCGTCCAGGTACAGGCATACATTGATGCCTAGACAGTGTAGCCACTTTGTGAGGGGTGCTAGAACTCGCGTAGATATCTGAGGGGTCAAGGAGAGGCCAAAACATAGCACTCGAAATTGGAAGACTCTGCCCTAGAAGACAAATCTTAAGTATTTCCTGGACTCTGGATGTACTGGGATATGGAAATATGCATCCTGCATGTCCAGGGTGATCATCCAGTCGCCCGGTTGGATGGATGATAGCACTATCTGAGTTGTCTCCATTTTGAACTTTGTCTTCTGTACAAAGAAGTTCAAAGCACTGACATCGAGGAAAGGTCTCCACGACCTCCACCCCCATGACTTGGGAACTACGAACAGGCGATTGTAAAAGCCTTTGGTAGTGTGGTCTTCTACTACTCCTATGGCCATTTTCTTTAGGAAAGATGACACTTCCTCCGTCACAGCTGCAAACCTCTCGGAGCCCTCGGAGTGTGCCGTCAATGTAATCTGTGAAGGCATGAGAGGAGATAGGTACTGCTTGTCCAAGGGAGAAAACATCAACGCCGACTTCTGAACCAAAGTCACTCCCTTCTTGGTGAAGGAGCACCACAACTCCCTCTTCTTCAGGACTCCAATGGAAAAGAGGGCTGCAAGCTCCAAGGAGCCATCCCGAACGGCTTTATCAGTGTATGACAATACACCAAGCCAATCTGCTGACAGGTCTGTCGCCAAAACATTGTAGTCTTCTATCTTCCTGGCGAGGGGCCCGAGCGTCCAGTGGAAGAAAC
The DNA here is from genome assembly GCF_040412425.1 of Macrobrachium rosenbergii. Classification (NCBI taxonomy): domain Eukaryota; kingdom Metazoa; phylum Arthropoda; class Malacostraca; order Decapoda; family Palaemonidae; genus Macrobrachium; species Macrobrachium rosenbergii. The sequence goes on from NC_089764.1 coordinate 13,571,933, forward strand.
TTAACACCTCGAGGACTTTGAACATATGTTTGACTAGATGATCCAGCTCCGAGGAAGCAAAGAAAACCTTAGCCGAAGAGAATGTGGATCGACAAGCCGAGTCGATCAGTCACCTTGGGATGAGGCAACACCTCCCAAGGATGGAGTTTCTCCTGTAGCATAGGACAGATATCTTCTGGCTGTTAGCATCGCTGGAGGAAAAGCAAAAGTAGCCTTCCCTATTTCTCTTTTCATAGCGAGCCAATCTTCTACTTCCTTTAAAGCTTTCCTCACAGATGAAGAAAGAACCACCTTGGGGAGATGAGTGCTGGATTCTACTTGATTCCTCATAAGGAAGGTAGAAGCTGGTGAAACTGGAGTGGCTGGCTGTAAATGCAACAGGAAAGTTGCTAAGAAATACCTCAAAAGAGAAGCATACACCAAGGGGAGTTGGAAGAGACTGAAGACAATAATATGTCTCGGGAAGGCTTTGGTACAGAAGACGTCTTATAAAGCAGGCTCAGAATGTCTGCTAACTGTTGCTTGATATGAGCAAAAGATGGATCCTCTATGACAGGTGCAGGCGAAGAAGAAGATGGGCGCTTGGTTGGCACCGGGCACTTAACAGTTGGCCCTGAGCAGTTAGCAATTGGTGCCAAGCTGGTAGATGCAGGTACCAGGCACTCAGGAATCAGTGTTGGGCGCTCAGTGACAGATAACACCATGTGACGCTCAGGAGAATGCACTAGGTGCTCATGCAGGCGCCTGGACGAAGATGAAGTGTTTCCTAGCAGAGGGGCACTTGGGCACCAAAAACTGGTGCTCTGAATTAGACCACTCGGGCAAAAAGCGGTCCGGGCTGCACCACACACTGCAACTTGGCTGAGGGCTGAGCGATGGCTATCTAGTCCGTTTCGATGGAATGGGAGAAATATCACTGGCATGATGCCTCTTAAGAGGACAAGATTCGCCTGGAAAGTACCAAAAACGCCCCTTGTCAGGCTGGAGAGATTGGAGTTCGAAGACTGACAGAGATGCCTTTCCAATGGCTGAAACACGAGCTACAGAATCAGACGAGGGGGCGACTGTCCGTGGACAAAGCCCACCGACCTCCTTTGGACCTCTGGTTTGTCTCCTCCCAGGTTCAGGGGAGTGTGACAGGGACCTTTGTCTGGGAGAATCAGCGGGACGAACAGCCACCTCCTCCACTGGCACTGACACTGGCACTTGCACAATCACTTGTGCTATGCACTTGATCCATTAGGACCTTAAGGAACTCACCTAACTCAGATGCTGTGTTGACCACATGGTCAATTTTGCGATCAAACTTACTCTCGAGGCTGGCAATGGCATAGGGTTCAGAAGCATGGGAGCTGGGTAAAGGAGTCGATGGTAAAATATTAGGTGGACTACGGATGGGGGATAAGGCTAAAGCCGGGGAATAAGGAATGTTACGGTCATCAACAGAAGGAATAGTAACAGGTTCTAAACTATGAGCTTCTAGAAGCTGCCTTCATCTTTCTATCTGTTTAATTTCTCCCAATGAGATTTCAAAATCTTCCACAGCTTTTCACCCCATCCTTTACATTCCTCACTTAAGATCCTTATAGCACTCTTGTCCTCTACATTTAGCACAGATTGTATGATTATAGTGGGTGATGACCTTAGTCATGCGGGTCTTGCAACCCTCCCTACAATACCTAATGCTGAAGGAACTTGAAACTGACATTATTAATAACACAAGGGTCTCCTAAACTAACTAACTCAGCTGAAAAGCTACCAGAGCAAAGAGTACATCACCAAGTCCTGAGAAAAAGAGATGAAAAACTCCCCAAAAAACAGTCAAAAACATTCAATGTTAGTTTGAAACCCAGCAAAAAAGAAATGAGCTCCTCTGTTTTGTTGTTTCAATTGTTCCCCGATAGTGGGCCGAGTAGTCACCTACACAAAAACAACAATATCACTACCGCGAACTTCAATTTTTAGCTGTCGCTTGAGTGAAAGAGTACAGCTATGTACTGTCATTACTTGCTAAGTTACTTATATGAAAACTCTCTGTTCTCATCACACAAAAAAACATATCTTCCCTACTCCTAGTAGTACTGGCAACAATGGAGGAGAGGAAAGGTGTGAACTTGAAGACTTGGTTTTGACCACAAAACCAGATACAGTGGGTCCCCGGTAATCACCGGGGATAGGGACCACAACCACCCGCGTTAAGCAAAAATCGGCGTTGTTGGTATCCCCTTCTAAAAATGCTTATAACTGGCAATTTAGATAGTTCAGAAACCAAAGACCCACTTCTAAAAATGCTTATAATTGCATATTTTAATGGTTCAAACACCAAATACAGTATGGCTTAAATTATCATAAAAAAATAAACTTAATATTTCAGAGTCATCTTACAACATTAGCCCTAAAAATATTTTGGTGCATACTATGGCTTACAGCTACTTAGTATCACTTTAAGTCTTAGCAGAGAACTGTGTGAGGGTATGGCCAACTACACATCATGTACTGTGCAAATGTGCATTTTATTGATTTTTTTTGTGTTTTGTATGATGATTTTGAAGTGATATTACAGTACAGTAGTGTTTTAGGATGAGTTTACAGCATATCTAAAATACAAGGGTAGTTTGTAGAACAATGTAACTACTCCCGTTAGTTCCGTTCTTCTTGCACGTAACTCGTCGTAAGCCGGAAAATCGTCGAAAATCGTCAAAATCATAAGAAAACCTTACTTTTAATGCTCTGGGTGCATTGAAAACGAAAACTGCATTGTTATTGAGTTTACATCAAAAAAAACCTGCTTATTCTGCCATTTGGGGCCATATTTCTTCCGTCGTCATGGTGATTTCTGATGAATATATTTGAAAAGCGTCATGCGTATCACACTTTATGTTAGTATTTTGATCTGCATGAATGTTATATTTTTATGAATACTTTTATGATCTTGGGTATGTACAGGTTGACCATCACTAATCCAGCATCATTGGGACCTGGAGGGTGCCGGATTAGCCATTTTGCCGGATTAGCCATTTGTTAGGCTAGAATACACGAAACCCAGTAGCTAAGCACCTCATCTTAGAATTAAAGTATCCCATAAATCAGTACAAGTTGGTTAATAAAGAAAAGACAATTATCAAATAAAGGTAGTGCTCGAGTTACGACAATTCGACTTACAGTATTTCGAGTTTATGATGGGGTTAGCAATAATTAATACCGATACGAAAATATTTAGGAAAAAATATTTTTAGATTTCACGCAGGCGCAGGCAGCGAGAGAGACCAACTTACAATAGACCAACTTCTTTTCCTCCATCTCTTTATTCCATCTGCTAGTTAAAAAAGTAAAAGAGAATGATGAGAGTATTGTTAGTAACGTTATACTCTTGCGTAAATGCGTACAACCATAAACAACCGAACGGGAAACTGTTGCTTTGCTAATAATCGTATCGGATAACAACTGTTGTGCTTACATTTCAACCATCGTACGGTAATACTCAATTACTGCAGTTATGTTACGAATGACGTTAAGTACTGTACAATACGACTGATATATTTTTTACACTATACCCTTATTTGGAGAAAAGATCAGCAGGGAAATATACTGCTACAGTAACTTTAAGCTGCAAGTTGTAGCTGAAGCTGAGAAAACAATGTTAAAGCTGCCAATGACTATAAATTATCGTGCATCGGCAACATGGATGAAACTCGACCGTAAATAAAACTGGAGAGAATGTATTTTAATCAAAACTACTGGGCATGAAATAATACAAATTACCACTGTTTTCACGTCGATAAAAGATAAATACGTAAAGCTTGTATTATGATGAAATCAAGAGAAAATAGCGAACGGAATCTTGGTTTATTTCACACAAAACAAACATTCCCCAAAACGGCCAGCCGCGATTCCTGAGAACGTCATATATTAACGAAAAAAACAGCTAAATTAGTTTCACAACGAGACATTTAAGTTATATTTCAACTTAAAAACACTTCGTATAACGAAAAATATCCTCGCCCTAAATAAATAAAGTATCCATATTAATTTAAGCTAACTAGAAGCAAGAAAAGCGCTTTGAACTTAGTTAAATGCGGCGAAATAAACACCGCAATACCGATTCCCAAAACAAAACATTGATCGCAATTTATAATACAATTGGAAACACTGTAGTAAAGCATAACTTTTTAAAAGATCCATGAAAAAGATGCACATTTGTTATGTTGATGTTTGTATAATACTGTTAATATGTGAACAGAGTTCAGTATAATGTAGGCTAGGCTACCAGTTTGTTGATGCAGCACACTGCGCCATGAAATCAAAGTGGCCGGCGAGCGAGTTAGCGCAGCGACCCGGGAAATTTGAAAATTAATGCGGAAACATTGGAAATTACTCTAGCCGAAATTTGTGCTGGATTACTGATTGTTCCAGACTACTGATTGCTGGATTAGTGATGGTCAACCTGTATATGTTACAATTATTTACTAATTTTCAAATATTAATATTAATTTAAACACATTACTATATTACTGTATTTCACTTACAGAATCCATTTATACTGTATTATTATTTTGATATGTTATCATTGTAATATGTATAAAAAAATTACTGTCCCATATTTGTAATGTTTACATTCTGAGAATCAGCTGATTGAGGGTCACTACTTTCGAAAGGATTAAGAAAATAATTTTTTAATCGCTAAAAGAAACAAATTTATTAATGGAATTATTTTTAATTTTGTACAGAGAGTTTATTATACTGTAATTCATATTTTATTAAGAGAGAGAGAGAGAGAGAGAGAGAGAGAGAGAGAGAGAGAGAGAGAGAGAGAGAGAGAGAGAGAGAGAACTGGTGTTTACTACAAAAAAAAAAGTCTCAGCACGGCAGCTGGTGACAAGCCTTGACATGACAAGCTGGGGAGGAAAATAACAGTAACCTTGTGTTGCTTACATATGAAAGTCAAATTTTAAATATTTTTACGGTGATTAAAGATGAAACACCTAAAGTGATAAAATATTCTCTTGTGTACTATTATAATATGCGTGATAATCGTAGAGTCAACTACTAAACCTTTAATGAAGCATGGTTCAGTAAATCAGAGAAAGAAAAAATATGGCAACAAGTGCCTACAGTAAAAACAATTACAGATGTCAAGACTATAATTTTTTTATATACATATTACAATAATAATAGATCAATATTATAGTTTATTCTGTAAGTGAAATAAAGTTTTATTGAAATTTTGCTGTTTTTGCATTAAAAGATTTGTACTACACTGAGAGAGAGAGAGAGAGAGAGAGAGAGAGAGAGAGAGAGAGAGAGAGAGAGAGAGAGAGAGAGAGAGAGAGAGAGAGAGAGAGAGAGAGAGAGAGAGAGAGAACTGAGGTGTTCATGTACACTGGTAAGATGTTTTGTGATTTTGTGGAATTTTAATTTATTGACATTTTGCTGTTTACATTAATATTATTTGAAAATCAGTACATAATTTTTTATCATAAAAAATGTATTTAGTCATGAAAATAAGATGAAAATACAGTAATTAGTGAATATTGTTCTGAAAAAATTCACATATTAGTGAACTTTCAATTGTATATTTGGAGATAAGCTCAACAGAAAAACCAGCAATTAACTGAACCAGCGATTGCTCATACGTGATGTAGCGGGGGGACCCACTGTATGTACAAAAAGTCTAATACTGTGCAAGTTCTTGGTGTGAGTAACTTGACTGGAGAGGGCATGCAACCCTATTAACCTCCCTATATGTGCTAGTGTTACAAAGAAATAAAACAAAATAAATAAATCACATGTGATTTTATCTCCCCTGTTTGTGAACTAACCTGTATTTGTATGGATCACAACTTCACCTAGTAATTAGTTCCAAAACAAGGCTGTTGTATACTGTATGTGAAGGAGTTCCCACAGTGGCAGGTGCTAAACCAGTGCCAGACCAGGCAATTTGGTCAAGTGATGTCTTTATGGATCTGTGGGACAGATTAAAGCTTTTTCCTATTCTCTTTGTTAATCTCTAGGGAGTTCCCTCCATCAGTCAACACTCCATAATCCTAGTAACCCCATTGCTGGTTTTTAACAGAGCTTTGGGACCTCAAAGGTATTTCAAAACAAGTGATATCCAATGAAAGTGGTTTGAGGCTCCTCATATGCATCTTTTTCAAAACTCTTGCACACAATTCATAGCTCATTAGACGAACCTAAGTCCTGACTCATGATTCTTAAAAATCATGATACAGCTAACTTGTAAACCAACCTTGATAGCTATACTGAAAGACTTCGTGAATACCATTGAAACCAGGAAAATAGGTACTGTACATTTAGAAAAGGTGTGCCCCTTGGACTGATACAGTCAGACTGTACACTATTTGGCAGGCTCTGCAATGACCATGGCAGCTTGGCTCTGAAACCCTAACCTGACAATACACTGTTCAATAATCACCAGGAATGTAGATAGAACAGGTTATGAGTCATCTTGCAAAAATTAAACATTTAACAAAGTCTTTCCTATACAGCTTTCATCTCTGCTTGCTGTGGATGAAATAAAGCTAAAACAGAAACAACCACAGTACATACCATACAGGAGAAAATTAGCCAGAAATCAACAAAACATTACAAACGCCGATCCGACCGTCAATATAACAGGTCGGCTTGAAGAAATATGACAAGAACGTAAACATTCCAACACCATCTGGTGGGAATACATATGACTACAGTGACAGTCCTTGCGGGTTAGCCAAGTGTGTTTTGATTGTTTTTTAAATGCTGATCACACCAAATGCCATGAATATAAAGCTAAATTTAACAGTAGGTAAGATTCAATCCAAATAATGCCACATATAGCCAAGTACAGGCTAAACACATTTACTACATTTTATTTCCATTAATCTGCATCTACCTTAGATCTTGCATGAATAATAGTGTGGTTATTAAATCTCAAAATGCCTTTTAAACTAAGAGCACAGGAAAACTACATTATCTGATGAATAAATAAATGATACAAGAGACTGAGACAGCCCTAAAGAAATATGCAAGATCTTGGAAATTCAATTTGTGTGCAATGTGCTGGCACATGAAAAGTGAGGTAGGTACTTAACTGTTTGGATCCAAAAATACATATGCCCTACTAATGGCTAGCACTTGCTCTTCTTTTGTCTGTTAGAAGCAAGTTGGATTCACTCAAAGACCATAGATTAGTTATAAGTGATAGGTTTGGGGTGAAACATAGAATTTTTTTAACTCTCTCCTAAGCAGCAAAAATATAGAAATTGTCTAAAAAATCTTGTAGCAGATGTTTTGCTTATCTTAATCATAAAATTCCATTGAAATAGTAGCATATAAATTACTCATTCAAAGCTACTTACTTGTGGTGGAGGTGTTCCACTCCATTTCTTAATAACCCTCCGGGAATCCCTTGTTATTGCGTCACCATGCCGAAACTTGCTGAAGGCCTCCTATGAGAATATTCATGATTAAACATAGGACAGTTACAAATTAAAACAAAACATAAAAAAATAGCACAAAATATAAATACTTAATGATTTATTTTTCAAATACTTATCTCTCCATTATATACTTTTACTTCCACACCAGCAGGAGTCAAGAGATTAAAACAAAAAATGAGAACACTCAGTTTTTCTATGAATATCTTTCTTCTATCCATCTACTTCTCCCACACCCCAACAATGGACTAATAGGTACAAACACCAGTAGCCAGCAGTCTACTTCTGTCAACTTTGAATGTACTGAGGTAGGGAGGACAATTTATAAAATAGAGAGGTAAGTATTTAAGAAATAAATCTTACCTCTCCATTATATAGCTGATTTCCATATTTCAAACAGGTGCTGAGCAAAGTGAAAATCAACAACCTTTAAAGGGTACTTAGTAACAAAACAATTGTACAAAACTGTTTGTTTTACCCAGTGAATTCAAACCATAGGCTATTAATGTTGCCTTAGGAGGATTGTCACTCAGGTACGAGATCCTCATCATGAAGATAGCTGAGGTCTCTTTGGAGGATGGCCCCTCAGCAAAAGAAGGGGTTGGGTTACTGCGCCAAAACCCTGCAGAGCCAATGATGGATAACTAACAAGTGCATATGTACAAAAAAGGTTTAATTATAATACTCAACACTGAGTACCTCCAAGCTTTCCAAAAACCACAACCAGTTTAAAAGGCAGCAGACCAAAAACACCTACCTATCAATTCAGGACATAATATCCTCTGCACAAAACAGAGGAGTTAATGCTCTGCAATAATCAAATTTAATCTCCACACCATGAAGATAAGCCAAAGCAAGTACAAGATTACCTTGCCATCGAGTGACTTCAACATCTTATCCAAAGATAAGTTCTCAAATTTAAAAGTTGTAGCCACTGCTCACATGTCCAGTGACTTACATTCCAAAAGGATAGAAATTAGCATGAAAGTCCTAAACCAAAGACCCAGTGAAAAGGACATTGCATTCTACTCTTAGGAAACTCCGGTTTCCATATCACTCAAGACAGAACCTTTACATCAGATTTAATTCTGTTAGGACAATTCCAACAATCCTTACAGACAGTACTGGACTCCCAAGGGGTCAAGTTCCTCAAGCCCTAGTGACTCCAGGCTAGGTAAAGATACTGTTGTAGGCAAGAGCCTAGTCCGAAACTGTACTGGGCTCAAAATAAGGCAAAGATAATTGCCTTGTCTTTAGCAAGGCCTATCTTTGTCTGACTAAGATTGCCGCTCTCTAACTCTTTAGCTGTGTCTAAGGCTACTGTGAAGTTTCCACAGAAACTTCTTTACTAGGAACTAGTTCTAAACAGTTCAAAGGTCAACAAAAAATGAACTGAAGAACTGCATACAGATTCCAAGGTAAAGTACATAGCAGAGACCTGGGAAACTCCACTTTAAAATCTAGAAAAACATCTAGATTTCTTTGGCCTAAAGCCAAAGCCAACATGGCCCTTTAGCCTTAATAGCTGCTACCAAGAAGTTTCCTCATGTTTTTGAGAAACAACAGAAACCTTACCATGTTGTTTATAGAGGTATTGGTGCTGGAAAAAAACCCTTAAAGTGGGACCATGACTGACACCCTGACCACAGGTGTTGGAAGAATCGATTCCTTGCATCCACCACTGAAAGAAACTGGAAACACAGCCTTCCCTGGTCACCTGGGGTAATCAATGCCAAGAGACAACTTACAAAGCTGCCTTAATACACTGATGACTTCCTAAAACCTAGCAAGATTAAGAAAGGCATTACAGTCAAGACCTACCCATGGAACAGCTTGGTGTCCCTGCCCAAGTTAGAGGACGTTGCTCTGGTAAACCAAAAATTGGAAAAAAAGACAACTTCCTTTAGTCTTAAACAAGTCCACAACAGGGGACGCTCACTGCCCACTGTCCACACCCAGCCTTTGGATGTTGAGTACCTTCCATTACTATTACTTATCTTAGTGACTGAGTACATCCACTAAAGTTTCCATAATGAATAATTACCTCCAGCAAAGGTAATAACTCAGGGTGAGGTTGTATGTGCTAATTTGACCAGCTAACAGAAAAGGGGAGCAGAGCATTTAGACATAACTTTATTTGAGCACACTCTAGTTGCCCTATCTGGCAGAAGAGTGTCAAACTCATTATCTATAAATAAGGCCCCGTCTGCATTTAACAACCCTGAGAGGGAAAAAAATATACATTTTCATGACTAAATCACTTCTTGTGATAAAACTATTAAAATACTCAGGTATAAGCATTTTTAGAGGTTTTTTTTTTGTGTTTAAACTATCAAAATAGGCAGTTCTAAGTGTTTTTAGAGGGGTTTTAAGTATTTGCGGATTTCAGCTTTTCTCAGTGGGGAGAGGTACGCATCCCACATGAATACGGGGGGTTTACTGTGCTGCAATTCTCGTAAATGGTCTCCATGTCTCGTAAACAGTGCATCGCAAACACTGATTTACACCTCCAATATGTTGTTTGCAAGATCATGGAGAGGAAAAGGTTATGCTTAAAAACTACCAAGGTAGCAACTGCCCTGACATCGTGTGCTCTAACTTTCAAGAGAGTTAAGTCATTCTCCACTATTTGGGAGTGTGACTCTATGATGAGATCCCTCAAGAAGATAGAAATGGCGTTCTTCGACAAGGGTCTAGAAGGATTTTTCACAGAAAACCACAAATTACTAAACTGTCCTCTAATCTTCTTAGTATGATGTAAATAGTGCTTGAGGGCTCTCACCGGGCACAGGTCTCTTTCTTCCTCTTCCATATCTAGAATATCCAATAAGCTTTTAATTGTGAAAGAACGAGGCCAAGGATGTGACAGATTTTTGTTCTTTGCTAAGAACCCCAAGTAAAAAGGAACAAACTGCGTCCCCTTGAGAAAAGCCGATCCTCTTGTTGATCACGTGAAGTTTGCTGATCCTCTTCGCAGTGGCCAGAGCCACGAGAAAAATAGCCTTCTTTGTTACATCCCTTAGAGAGGAGGAGCGCATGCGTTCAAAACATGAACTAGTAAGCCACTTAAGGAGTACGTCCAGATTCCATGAGAAGGACTCCTCCTTCCTGGACTTGGAGATATTAAAAGACCAAATAAGGTCTGACAAATCCTGATTAGAAGAAATGTCAAGTCCTCTAGGATGGAAAACAGAGCTAAGCATTGCTCTTTGTCCTTTAATTGTAGAAGCAGACAGGCCCCTAGATGATCTCAAATAACAAACGAAGTCCGCTATTTGAGCAATAGATGTTTGAGCAGAAGAAATGTTGTTTCTTCTGCACCAAAGCCTAAACACTGACCACTTTGCCTGGTAGACTGGGTTGGAAGAGTTACATCTACATTTGGTGATAGCCTCCACCACTGAGTTAGAAAATCCTTTTGCTCAGATGAGCTTGCTGACAGTCGAAAGCCTGTCAGGGCCAGAGTGGATAGACTTTGATGGAACTTCCTGAAGTGGAGCTGTCTGAAAAGACTTGGAATCGCGGGGAGGAGTCTTGGGAAATTTACAAGGAGATCGAGCAGGTCGGGAAACCACTCCTGTGGCCAAAAGGGGGCCACAAGGGTCATCCTTATGTTGTGATGTGAACAAAATTTTCTCAGTACCCCTCTGATCATTCCAAATGGTGGAAAGGTGTAAAGATCCAGACTGGACCAATCTTGGATCATCGCATCTGTCGCCCATGCTAGGAGGTCCGGAAAAGGGGCGCAGAACAGAGTTAGTTGATGATTCCTGGATGTAGCGAATAAGTCTATGGTTGGCTATCCCCAAAGACTCCAAAGGCTGGCATATACCCGAGAATCTGGTGCCCATTCCATAGGGAGGATCTGTTTTTGACCACTCAGTTCGTCCACCAAAACACTGCACTTGCCGTGAATGAACCGAGTGACCAATTGGGTCCGGTTCTGGTCCGCCCAGCATAGGAGATCCCTCGCTATCTCGCAAAGAGAGAATGAGTGAGTTCCTCCCTGATGTTTTATACACGCCAAGGCTGTGGTGTTGTCTGCATGGACTGTTACCGTCCTGTTGCAGACCTCTGTTGCAAAGTGTTATAGCCCCAGATGTACTGCTTTTAATTCTTTTGCGTTGATATGTAGCTCTTTCTCCTTGAGGGATTGCTTCCCAGAGATGTCTAGGTTCCCAAGGAGAGCTCCCCAACCTGTATCCGACGCGCTGGAAAAGAAGTCTAGGTTGGGGTTCACCGGGAGGAGAGATTTCCCTTCCATCAATCTTTCTTCAGACTTCCACCAACGCAGGTCCTCCTTTATCTCCGAAGTTATCGGAAAGAAGTGATGATCTTGATGCACTTTCCAATCCCAACAAGCTCTTTAGTAAAACTGGAGCCGTCTCACGTGAAGCCTCCCTAGTCTGACAAACTGCTCCAGAGAAGCCAGAGTACCCAAGAGACTCATCCATTGAGTGGCGGAGCAAGAGTGAAGGGAGAGAACAGATCTACTTTCCTCAGACAGTCCTCCACTCTCTTGAGGGGCAGAGAAGCCCAAAAACTCGGAGAGTCTATCCAGACTCCTAAGTGAATCCTCTGAGAGGGGGTCATCTGTGACTTCTCGTGATTGAGTAATAGTCCTAATTCTTGAGTCAATACCAGTGTCTTCTGCACGTCATCCATGCAACACTGCTTCGTGGCCGAACAGAGCAGCCAATCATCCAGGTAGAGCAAGATATTTACTCCCACTACATGAAGCCATCTTTCCAGGGGAGCGAGTACTCAGGTGAATACCTGTGGGGCAGTCGAGAGGCCGAAACAAAGTGCTCGAAACTGATAGACTTGATCCTTGTACACTACCTGAGGTACTTTCTTGAACCTACATGAATTGGAATGTGAAAGTAGGCATCTCGCGTGTCGAGGGAGATCATCCAGTCTCCCTGACAGATGGCTGCAAGAACAGAATGAGTAGTTTCCATACTGAATTTTGTATTCTCTATGAAGACATTTAACACTTACATCGAGCACTGGTCTCCATCCTCCTGAAGACTTGGGCATCGTGAATAGTCAGTTGTAGAAACCCCTTGACTCAACGTTCTTGACTACTTCTATGGCTTCCTTGTTGAGGAGAGAGGAAACCTCCTTTGAGAGGGCTGAATACCTCTCCGATCCTATGGAGTAAACCATCAATATAATGGGAGTGTTGGTCAAGGGTGGCCTCTCCCTGAAAGGGATGGAATATCCCTCCTTTAGCACTTTTACTACCCACTGGTCCATCCCTTTCATGCTCCATCTCTCCCAGAAGAAACGTAGCCAGGCACCGACTGGGGCATGGAGAACTGCATTCTCACTTGCAAGCGGCTGGCTTTGTTGCATACTTGTTGACTGCTCAAGATGAGAACATACCTGCACCTTGAGGCCAGGACTGGGACCTCTGTTTGCCCCCATGAAAGGGCCGTGGCTGAAGAGAAGAGGAGGATTTGGTGGAGAATGTGGGCCAATCTCTTTGGCACTTCGTCGAATGGGTCAAAAGATCCTGGGTAGACTTCTTATGTAAACTCGAAGTAATTTCACTTACCGTAGATTGTGGAAATAAATGGTGGCTATCAAGAGGGGAAAACAGCAGAGCCGATTTCTGAGATGTTCTGTCCTTACGCATGAAGGAAACCCAAAGCTCTTGTTTCTTGAGTATGCCCATAGCGTAAAGAGCAGCTAATTCCTGAGAACCATTTCTAACTGCATTGTCAGCGCAGGAAAGAAAGTTAAGGGTATTGGCGGGGTCGGGGATTAATTTTGAGTGATGGTGTTCAAACTTCCACAGGTGTTACCTCTAGTTTGACCGAAGATGCATACAAAATTTCAGGTGAATTGGATTAAAACTTTTTTTTTTAACGAATATTTTTCTTTTAAAAATTACATTTTTTGTGTTTTTTTAAAGTACATCTTCTTTATTTATCATTCAATTTAAAAACAAAAGAAATAGCAGAAAGTTTAGTTCCTATCAAATAAAACAGCAAACTCAAAAATCTAATATCTGATGTATGCTATTTTAAAAAAATATTTTAAAAAGTGCAATAAAAAATACCATAAAATTATATATTAAATCTTGGTAAAAAAAATTTTTTAGAGAAAAAAGAAAAATAAATTTGCCGATGTGTTCTCTCACTATCTTTGTTCAAACTGCTTTTTAGATTTTTAAAATCCATTCATAAATAAGGGAGTTTTTGGAATTTGAAAGTAGAAAATGTAAGTTTTGAGAAAAATGTAGTTAAAGTTTTGCTAACCATTTATTTTGCTTTTAGAAGCATATAAAGTTTCTTGGAAAAGCCTACATGGCACTTGTTCCCCTCTCTTTTATAAAAGATATATTATTCCCTCCAAAAAAAAACATTTATCACTTAAAGAAAATAGTTTATATTATTTTTGGGGATAATCATAGACTGCCACTCGACTCTTGTGCTGCCAGGTTTTTAGGAGGCTAATGAGCCCCTCCTTCATATCCTCCTTTTGATGTTCTTTGCTTCTTTAGCTTTCTTGAATGCATAGCAGACATTCATTTCCTGATCTTCTCTTTCATCTGAAGGCCTTTCAGGCTTTCTCCTGTCATTTTTCTCATAATAGGCAGCAATGAACTTGCTGCATAGCTGATATCATGTTCCAATCTTTATGACCGTGCTATCACTCAATTTATTGAGTCCTCCAAGCTCACTCCTAAACATAACTTTGTTTGTTGTTGTTACATATTTCGAAACATATTGTGTATCTTTTTCAAGGCCATAAGACGAAAGACAATCCTCTTCCGAACGTGGTTTATGCATTCTTCCTTGAGCACTGGATATGGAATGCCATAAGGACCAGTGCCCTCATTCAAACTGCATACTCCTTTATATGCTGTCGAATCCCCTTCACCAACAAATACTTTATATATGAATTCCCTGTCTAGTGATCTTTGCCACAATGCGAGAGCACCAGCAGCTTCCATATCTCCAGAAACTACGTCAGGGACACCAATTACATCTTGAAAATGCTCATTCTCTTCCTCCTCCCTCTCCTCATCATCAGATAACTTCAAAACAAAGTCGTCAATGCCATCATCATCATCATCTTGATATATTTTTGCAAGGGAATAACAGATTTCACTCGGAGCGGGCTTCGTAATAGGAAGTACTTGGCATCTCCTCAGCACACATGGTTGGTGGCAACTTGTGAGAAGCCATAACATTAGCTGTGTCTATACTTTTAGCTTCAAGATAAGTTTTGATATTGCGAGAGCTTGCTTCCCTTCGCTTACTAAACTTCTTTTTGGCATGTTGGTAATATATATAATACACAATTGACGTCCAAAAGTCCGAGGAAGTGTTGCAATGGATTGAAAATAACAAATACACGATTACATCAAAGAAATATAAGAATTCTCTCTCGGGACAACTGGCTCGCGTTATTCAGTCCTGGGAAGCGTTGCCATCTCTATCACGAAAACATATTGTACGGCATACGAAAGAATACGCAATGAAAAGAAATACAAATACCTGAACAATGAATGCAAAATGAAATAGTAAAACCATCCCTAACCAGACCTTTAATTCTCTACTTGGGTGTGGCCTTTAAATTGGCCTTTAAACCGTTTAAAAGGCTTCGTATCGATATTATCTTACACGTGGCAATGGCCGGGACCCAGATCTGTGGAAATATGACGATAACTAATTTTCACGAATGTGAGCCAATATCACCAAAATCGCAGACCGCTGATACCCTTGAGAAGGTCCAGAGGGTCATCTCTTGCAAGAGATGGATTGTTAATTTTCTTGGCCACAGCTCCTATGCACCAGTCATGAACTTGACACTTCAAATGATTTAAAAAGGTTTTTCAATAAATGATCTATTTCTTGTGCGTGCTGAGAAGAAAACCTTGACAGAAGAGAGAGCAGATCTACGACCCGCGTAAATGAGCCCTGAGAAGTCCCCCTGGGAGGAGGCAGCCACTCCCAGGGAAGAAGCTTCTCCCGTCACATAGGGTAAGTAGCGCATACGTGCAAGATGGGAGGACGGAATGCTGAAGCAGGCCTTTCATTGTTCCCTCTTCTCAGTAACCCAGTCCTCTACTTCACATAAAGCTTTCTTCAGCAAGGAAGAGAGAACCACCTTAGGGAGCTTAACTGAATCTGATGGCTGATTACTCATCATAAACGATGAAGCCGGAGGTGTAGGAGTCGCAGGAGTGAAGAAGTCCGAGAAATTCTGAAGTAGGAATCTGAACAGGGATGTGTACGGAGTCAAGGGCGAGTCCTGGTCAACATCTTCATCGTCTGAAGAGATCGGAGATGAAACAAGATCTGGTCAGGTGTTGCCTAGGTTAAAGGCTTCTGAAGAAGTTGTAATATACTGTCTAACTGACGCTGTAAAGGAGCCAGTGATGAATCTAAGGCAGAAGAAGACATAGTCGGAACTGGTGCTGGCACCATCGACAAGCTTGCGTTTGTCTGCACAGACAAAATATGGTCTTTAGGAGTCTTAGAGTGCTTGGAGGAAGTTGAAGAATTCTCCACCAACAACAAGCGATCGGCCACTTCAGGGCACGTGGATGCCTCGGGAGCTTCAAGGAGCTTGGGCGCTTCAGGCCGCCTGGCTGCTGCAAAACACCTGGCTACTTCAGGGCACTTGGCAGCTTCAGGGTGCTTAGGCACTACTGGGTGCTCAGTGTAAAAAAAGACAATCAGTCAGATTGGGGCAGTTATATGAGGAACAGAGCCTCTCACGTGAAGCAGGGTGCTTGGGGCCAGAAGAACACTTCCAAGACGAAGAAGAGAGTCTATACACTCAATCCTGGTGCTGAGGAGAGGAGAAGCGCTCAGGGCCATCCCACTTACTGCAAGAAGGTTGAGGGCTGAGGGGAGGCTCCCTCAACCTCCTACTGGGGAGAGGCGGAGACTGATTTCTCAACAAGGACCGTCTCTTAAGTGGGCAAGACTTGTCGGGGAAGCACCATACACGGCTCGTTAGGCGAAGACTCCTCTGAACTAGAAGAAAGCTGATGAACATCTGAGATGCACTAGAAGAATGTCTACGAACGTCTGAGACGCCTTTCCAGAGGCTGTCTCTTGTCGCAACCCGGGATGTAACAGGTTGGACTGAGGTGGCGACTACATGTGGGCAGACCCCATTGACCTTCCTTGGGCTACCGATATGCCTCCTCCCAGGTAGAGGGGAGTATGGCAGTGACCGTTGCCTACGAGAATCAGTGGAACCAGCACCCACTAACACTTCACTTTCATCACTTTTTTCAAACTTGTCCATAAGGGCACGCACTGATGCTCCTAACTGGACCACTGTACTTACCACCAGATTCAACCTTTGGTCAAACTTATTCTCGAGACTGGCGAAAGAGATCAGGTTCAAAGTGTAGGAGCCAGAAGGTGTGGGTGGTTTAGGAGAATGAATTGCAGCAGGAGGGGAATGAACAACAGGAGGAGATACAACAGGAATGTCATACTACTAGATTTAAGAGTTAAAAGTCTGACTAACCATTTTCCCACTTTAATTTACCTAAATGAGAAGCTAAGGTCTTCCATTTTTGTTCCCTCCAATCCTTGCACTCGTCACAAGTTAAATTGACTGAACAAACCTGCACTCTGCAATTGGTGCAAAGGGTATGAGAGTCATAAGTCAATTTAGTCATCCAGGTATTGCAGCCTTTGCTGCAATACCAGAAACTAGAAGAGGTAGTTTTCGACATACCTAACTAGCTGTCAAGTCAACAATCACAATATACGTCAAAATACTGAAAAAACAATGTCTAGATTACAATGCCGAAAGGCTACCATAACAAAATACTTCACCAAATGGGAAGAAAACCAATGTTCAAAACCAAGCTGCTTTGTCAACACAGTGTGTGGACTTTGCAAGCAGCAGAAAGAAATTGAGCTTTTGGCCGAATTGTTCCTCTTACCCCGAAAGTGGGCGGGGCCTTGTCACCTACACTGACAAAAGAATCACTACCGCGGAATTCAAAATTCTAGCTGCCGTTCGAGTAGAAACTCTTAGCTAAGTAATTAATGGTAATTACTGGGTAAATTACTTATACCAAATGGTGTCTTTATGACAAAGTCAGCTGAATAAGACAGACCTATTAAATTCTAATTCATAGTACAATTATTCAACATGTGAGTGAATGCAGCCTGCTGCCTCATGTCAAAGATGCAAATGGCAATAAAAAGACCACCTTCAGTGTGAAGTTGACTACGGATGCATGATTCAAAGGGTTGTATGCAGCTTGAACTAAACTTCTCAGTAGTATGAAAGGACCCACTTATGGGGCCTTACAAACTTCCCAGGAATAATCTTCTCAAAATGTTGACACACACCTTCTTCAAAACCACTGAAGAGCATATTTTATGGGTACAAGATTCAAAGAGTTTGTCAAGAACAGACTTGCAGTGTCTATTGCCTACATAATAAAAGGAGTCTGCTATGTGTGGAATGGTGGCCGTGACTGAATCAATAACCCTTTCATGTCACCAACAACTATAGTTTCCACTTTTCATGCTAGAGACTGACAGTACAGCAACACCGTGCTCTCTGATTGTCGGCAGCACCCTTTCATAGGGGTTGAAACTGTGCTCACGAGCACCAACTCTTTGTAACCCTAAGCCCAACAAAGAGCTAATGCTCACAAAGTACAATTTCCTATCAGTTACTGAGCATAAATGCCAATTATAAATGTAGAAATTAAACAATGATGCCAGTGTTCCATCAATAGTTTTAGTTATTATTTTCCATTGTTTATTTCTAAATTATAGCTGAGAAATGTGTAAACTGCTTATCTTGTATATGGTGCAGTAAATGAAACACAAAATTTACTGATCAGTCTTCACTTACACTGGATCATCTAGGTCTGGATGACTAACCATAGATTGATGGAAGAACTGTTTGCAAAAACATTCCCTTCTTGGAGAAGATTTTAAAAGCATGCATGGAGAATACATTTTTTAATTCACTGAATTTGCAAGATAAAGTGGAATAAAATCTACTGGAGTTCCATTATTACCATCTTTACATGAGAGAGAGAGAGAGAGAGAGAGAGAGAGAGAGAGAGAGAGAGAGAGAGAGAGAGAGAGAGAGAGAGAGAGAGAGAGAGAGAGAGACTGATCACCTTCCAGGAATGAGGTTTCTTCTTGTGGAGAAAGTCTATCAGAGGACCATTTCTTGTAAAAAAAAAATGGGTATACATTATGGGTTTGCTTATTAAGCAAATGTCTTTTCAGCTACCATCCATTCATATCACATAATTAACCTACAATTACTTAATAACAAAAGGAAATGTTCAACTGAGGAAATGACACCAGAATTCTACTGTATACTGAAGCCCTTGCCTAAACTTTATCTTTCACGCAATTAAGTCAATGTAAAATATTTTGCAAATGACATCAACAGAGACTTTTCACACTCAGTACATATGAAGAAAATCAAATATTTCAATCTTTGGTTTGATGGACAAGGACATCCTTCTCATCAACTACATATATGTAAAATTAACTCAAACCTTTAAAATCCTTGCTTCATTGTACAGATGCTGCAGTGACTGCTGCTGATGCTCACTGTCATCAGGTCTTGTCTGCAATCAGATTAATAAAAAAGAATAGTTATTTGCAAAAGGTAAAACATTTTCCTCTCAAACAAATACAGGGTATTCATTTGTACGGAATAACTAACTCTGCTTATGCAGTATGCTTTATCATTATCTATATAAAATTGGCACATGTATATACACTAAGTATTTGACAAAGCTAAGTATAATACAATGCATTTACTTATTAGTTACTTTATACCGTACTTGTAAAGTAGATGAACGCATTTTAAGTTCTGGATTTGACAACACTCTCCTATGACGATAAAAACTTTCTTCCTGAAAAAAATCAAGTATTGATATATACAAAACTGAATTTCCCAGAAGTCACTATAATTTGTATGCACCATCAGCGATCAGATTTCAAGTACAGTACTATTACTACAACTGCACCAAGTTATGCAGCATGAAAAATATAGTAAAACAATTCAATATGTATATTTTTTACAATAAAAGCATAGGAGAAAATATCTAGACCTACTTCTTGTGCTCTGGAAGTCAAGCATGGAGGTGGAATCCAATGTCTTGGATGAATATGAAAAGGACATGAGCAAAGACTTGATTCAGGTCGCTTTAAGGACTTCAAAAAATGTCGATAATGACGTGCTCTGTGATCCCATGACATTTGCTTAGGAATGAAAACGTCAGTACAGTACTGTATATGATGAGCACTCTCAATTACATCATGGATAACCAGTATCATGACCCATCCTGTTAAAAAAAGATAAATATTCTTTATCAAACTGTCCAACTATATAGTACAGGCAGCCGGTTTACGACGGGTCCAGCTTACGACGTTCTGAGGTTATGACGCTTTTCAAATATATTCATCAGAAATTATTTGCTGGTTTATGACGCATGTTCCGGGGTTACGACACGTTGTATGCCGATCCGACGGAAAAAATATGGCTCCAAAACAGCAAAATAATAAAATTTTTGAGGTTTTTTGATGAAAAACTCAATAAAAATGCAGTTTACATCATTTTCAATACACCCAAAGCATTAAAAGTAAGGTTTTCTTTGGATTTTCTACGATTTTCGACAATTTTTCGGTTTACGACGCGGCAAAAAATGGAACCCTCGTTGTAAAGCGGGGACTGCCTGTATATTGTAATGGTATTTTCCTTAAAAAAAGATAAAAAGTAAAAAGAAAGAATCATATGTGGATCATTCCATCACTCAACTTGTAAAACAGTTCTTACATTACTGTCTTTGCTGGACAAATACACATCATAACAAGGGAAAATAGAGGAAATACAAAAAAATAAATATTCAAAATAAAAGTTAATGTTTCCTACTTAGTAACTTTCTTTTACTTATACATTATCATTCACACCATAACTGGTTAGCCAAGGGATAGAGTGCAGTAATCCCGACAGACAAGCTTAAATCATTCTCCTGGGTGTGTAAACCACTTCATAAGGAGTACCTAATCACTGTGCTGTTGTCTGCCACTGTGAGCTTCAGAAAACTGCCCAAGTGAAATATTATGCTTTAATATTTCAAAATCAACTTTAATTTTGAATACAAATCCATTATTCATAATGAGCCCTTTTTTGCCTGCAAAAAAAATGTCAAGACACTTTAGTCCCAGATTGAATAAGAGATGAATATGTAAGTCAGCATATATCCTTAGGTAGCCCAAAGCAGCCCACCATTTTGAGGCGACTCCTTCCTTCATTCTTTGTTTCTATGGCAGATGGGAAGTGGGGTTAGAAGGATGGAACTCACATATATAGCCTACACTTGAATCCTACAGCTAACAATAACTCCACATAATTTCTAGCTTAAACTTGATTGTTCTTTACATTTAGCATTCAATTTAAGAGATTCACCTAAAACCGCAGCACATCTAAAAAGGTGAAACTTTCATAGTAATGTTGCTCATAAGTATGTAAGTCTGATAAGGTGAGGTCTGATAAGTTGTGGTGTTACTATATTTCACCATTGTTCTTTATTTCTCTGTCTTCTTCCCCTTCCTTTCCATGTTTTTGGTATTTGGAAGTCAATCTTTCAAAGCTTACTGCCTTTGTATGTGGGCATCCTTACTGTAAGCAATTATTCGCATTGCACCTAGGTTAATTAGCTCAACTAAATCTTTGTAGTACATTGTCACACGTGCCTGTTGCCAAGATTCCCTATTCATCTTAATTTCTATGTTCTGGTTGTCTCTATCAAATTTTTGTAAATGTACATAGTACTCTTTCAAAACGTACGAGGACCTGGCATCAATTTAGACTTGAGTACATATCTGGAGCACTCTAATCAGAGAAGAGGGTGAATTTGAATTGCTTCATCTAAATTCAGCACAGTTTTTTTAGTTATGGGGTACTTCTATCAACCTCCCCTACTAACTTTAAGCCTATGAGGCAAATTTTGTCATCAAAACATGATGTTTGTTGCATTAAACTACAACTTTTATTGTGAAAGTACCATCAGATGGCACCATTTTTTCCTTATACTTAACTTCAACACAAAATCTGAGTTCAGTCATCACGAAACTTAGGTACAATCCACACTGTGCCAGATATGGTACAGCTCGTCACTTAACAGTTGGTACACATATACTATGCATTTTTCATCTGATTATTTTGTGATTTATGCATTTCTTACATTTCTGATAGATGCAATGAACTCTTTTTATTTTCCCCACCCAAAAACCCTAATTCTCACTGAAGTCACCCATAAAGTCAATAAATCGTCCTGAACCCCCAAATGTGATTCCGAAATTACAAACCTTAAAAAGAACGTCAATGCATTCTTGGATAAAGGACAACTGGGGTCTTTCACAGAACACCAGAGATTTGAGGATGAACCTCTAATACTTTTGGTTCTCTCTAGGTATTCTCGTAAGGCCCTTACTGGACAGAGGACTCTCTCTTGATCGGTTGGGCCCAGAATCTCAGAAAAGTTCTTGACTGAAAAAGAACGTGGCCAGGGGTTAGTAGGGTCTTCATTCTTAGCCAAGAAACCCAAAGTCAATGAGCATACAGCATTACCTTGAGTAAAGCCTATCCTCTTATCAAGAGCATGTAGCTCACTAGTTCTCTTAGCCGTAGCTAAGGCCATCAAAAATAGAGTCTTCTTCTTCACGTTCCTAAGCAAGGATGATTCTGAAGATTCAAACAGCGGTCCTGAGAGCCATTTGAGGACAATTTCCAAGTTCCAAGTGACTTCAGAATGTTTTCCTTGTTTACTAGTATTAAAAAACTTTATTAAGTCGCTAAAATCTTGATTCAAAGACAGGTACACTCCCCTATGTCTGAAAACGGAACTCAACATCGCCCTGTAACCTTGATGGTGGATGTTGCTAACCTATTCAAGGTTCTAAGAAATAACAGAAAACCTGCGATCTGGGCCACAGATGTCTGAGAAGAGGAGATATTCAGCTCTTGGCACCAACTCCAAAAGACTGCCCACTTGGCTTCGTAGACTACAGCAGAAGATCGCCGCCTACACTTAGCAATAGCCTCTGCAGCCTTCCTTGAAATTCCTTTCGCTCTGACAAGCTCCCTGACAGTCTAAGGCTTGTCAGAGAGAGAGTAGTAAACCCTAGATGGAATCTGTGAAAAAGCCAAAAGGGAGCAACTAGAGTCATCGACGTGTTGCTGTGAGTGCTGAACTTCTTCAATACCTCCCTCACCATGCTGAAGGGAGGGAAGGCATATACATTAAGATCCAACCAATCCTGCAGCATGGCATCTGTCGCCCATGCCTGAGGACCCAGACCAGTAGAACAATACAGAGGTAAACAATGGTTCCTATACATTGCAAACAGGTCTACAGTATTGACAGCTTCCATCACAGCCTCCACAGGTCAGTGCAAACCTGTAGATTGAGTGTCCACTCCATCGGTAGAACCTGTTTGCCACGACTCAATTCGTCCGCAAGGACATTCATCTTGCCCTGGATGAAGTGGGTAACAACATGGGTCTTGTTCCTTAGTGCCCAAAAAAGAAAATCCTTGGTCGCTTCGTAGAGCGAAAATGAATGAGTCCCTCCTTGGTTTCTGATGTCCGAATGGACCACCACTGTCCTGTTGAAAGTCTGCACTGAAAAATACTGGAGGGCTAGATGAATTGCCTTTAATTCTTTCACACTGATGTGAAGGTTCCCTTTGGTTGGAGGCCACGTTCCTGAAACCTCCATGCCATTGAAAATAGCCCCCAAACCCAGATCTAAGGCATCTGAGCACAACATTAGGTAGGGGCTCATTGGAGACAGTGGAGACAGACTTCCCTGTCTCAAATCTGTCCTCCACCGGCTACCACCAAAGGTCCCCTTTGATTCTGGGGGTGATGTTGAAGATGAATGAGTCCGGGAAAACCTTCCTGAGCCAGTTGGCCTTGAGGTAAAACTGCAACACTGGTGTGCAACCTGCCCAATGGGACAAAGTTCTTGATGGAAGAAAGGGTTCCCAGAAGACTCATCCACGCATTGGCTGAGCAGGATGGGCGAGATATGAAGTCCCGGACTTTACTGATACAAGTCTGAATCCTTTGTTAAGAAGGAAAAGCCTGAAAATTCAGAGAATCTATCATTATCCACAAATACAGAATTGACTCAGCTGGAACTAGTTGTGATTTCTTGAAATTTATTAATAGTCTAGTTCTTAAACGAGTCGAAAATGTCTTCTGTAGGTCCTTCGTGCACTGAGATCTCAAGGGGGAGCGTAGGAGCCAGTCGCCAGGTATAGAGATATATTTATCCCCATCAGATGTAACCATTTCGCCAGGGGGGCGAGAACCTGAGTAAAAACTTGAGGGGCCATGGAGAGGCCAAAGCACAGTGCCCAAAACTGGAAGACTCTGTCCTGGAACACGAACCTCAGATACTTTCTGGAGTCCAGGTGAACTGGACGTGGAAATACGCATCCTGCATGTCGATCGTGACCATCCAGTCTCCCTGATGGATGGGTGACAAGATCGACTGGCTCGTTTCCATTCTGAACTTCATTGTTTGAACAAAGAAGTTCAGAGCACTGGCATCCAGGACAGGTCTCCATCCTCCCAATGACTTGGGAACTACAAAGAGGCGTTTGTAGAACCCCTCTGTGCCTATACCCTCAACCACCTCCACAGCTTGCTTCTCGGGTAGAGCTGAAACTTCCCGAGATAGGGCCGAAAACCTCTCTGAGCCTACTGAGTAGGCTGTTAAGCTGATGGGAGATGTTGCTAAGGGAGGTTTCTCCATGAAAGGGATTACAGAGCCCTCCTTTAAGACCTTTAGTACCCACGGCTCTACATTCCTGATCTTCCACCTGCTCCAAAAACGAAGGAGTCTTGCTCCCACTGGGACACAGAGGACAGGTAACTCACTTTCGAGGGGCTGACTAGACATAGGCTTCTTGACGGGTTGTGTCATTCAAAGGTTGGTTCTACGATGGGACTGGAATTGACCTCTAGGCACCTCAAAAGGGATGCTGCAACAACTGAGAAGAAGCCCTAGCAGTTATGGTAGTTGAAGTAGCTCTTGCAGGGATCCTAGTCTTCTTGGTGGACTGCGTAAGAAGGTCCTGTGAAGATTTTTTGGGGAGTTCGGCAGTTACTCATTCTCGAGTCTCTTTCAGGAATAAACTGGTCTTGTCTAAAGGAGCAAAGAGGAGAGAGGAACATTTAGAGAGTGTGACTCCCTTCGTGGTAAACGAGCACCACAAATCTCATTTCTTCAGAACTCCTGTGATAAAGATGGTCGCCAACTCACTCCCCTATCAGCACAAGCTAGAACCCCCTGTCAATCTGAAGTGAAGTTCTCCTGAACCGTGGTGCAGTCTTCTATCTTCTTTGCTAAAGCCCCAACTGTCCAATCAAGAAAGCTGAGGACCTCGAAGCTCAGACACTGGGCGCCCATATGATGGGTGCTGGGCTTCTGGGCACTCATACGATGGGCGCTCGGACACTTGACGTACATACACTGGACGTTCATACACTGAACCTTCCAACCTGGAATGTTTGGACACTGGGCGCCCACAAACCAGAAGCACGGACAACGAATACTCATACAATGGGTGCTCAGACACAGGGCGCTCATATGATGACGCTCGGACACAGAGCTCGTGATAGACCCTCGGACACAGAATGGTCCCCTACTGGGCGCTCATACACTACACTTTCGGACTCTGGGCACTCAGACACTTTACATCGATGCACGGGACAGGCATACACTCTTTTGGAGTCAGGGCGCTCTTTGGACACTGAATGGACGCAATAAGCTTTAACAGGAGACTCCCAAAAACTACACAAAGGGAGCAGACTACAGTCCCTCTCTAAAGCTCGCTTACAAGCGGGGGGGTGAGTCAACTTCTAACAAAGCGCCAGGCATTTTCAATGGCCTTGAAACCTTAGCAAAACACCCACTGCACTTTTTGGGCCCATGTGAGTCCGAATCACTAGATGATAAGTATGAACATCAAATCAGACGCCTTTCCAACGGCGGTCCTCTGAGTCCTGGGATTGCCAGACAACAGGCTCAGATGAAGCAGCAACTACTCGTGGGCAAACCCCACCAACCACCCTTGGACTGCCAGTTTGCTTCCTCCCAGGTGAGCAAGGGGAGTTTAGCAGGGACCTTGGTCTAGGTCCTCTAAGAGCATTGGTGGGATGAGTAGTCACCCCCTCCACTGACACTGCACTCAACACTGCACCAGCACTAAATTTGTCCATCAGGACTTTCACAGAACTCCCAATCTAGGAAACAGTATAAAGTAACAAATTAAATTTCTGATCCACATGCGCTTCTAAGCTGGCAATGGCATTGGGTTCAGAAGAATGAGAGTCAGGTAACGGAGTAACAGGAAAAGTAGAGGACTGGAAATAGGAGAAAATGCAGTCACAGGTGTTGAAGGGATAGGCAAAGCGGTAATATCAACTCCTGGAGAATTAACCAAACTAGCGAAGCCTTACCTTCAGCTCTAGCAGTTGCCCTTCTTAGTCGGTCACGTTGCAATTTGTTCAAAGGGTTCTGCAAAGTCTTCCACGTCCCTTTATCTCAGTCCTCACATTCCTCACAATTAAGATCAGGCGAGCAAAATTGGTTCCTTACAAGAACTACTGAGAGTATGAGTGTTATACTTAGCTGAAGAAGTCTAATCTTGCAGCCTTTGCTGCAATACCTAACGCTAGACAAACTAGAATCTGACATGATTAATCAAAAAGTCCAAATCGGGAAAGTCACAGTCAATAAAGATAACTGAAAATATATTAGCTACGCTAATTAACAGCTGAACGCTACCAAAAAATAAAGAGTACTTCACCAAATCAAGATATCCAACCATCTGGTGAAAACAAACCAAGGGCTGCTCAATAACCAGTACTTAGTCATTGACCGGCAGCAATGAATTGAGCTCTTTAGCTATGTTGTATCTATTCTTCCCCGAAAGTGGGTGGGGCAGTCTACCTACACCCAAAACAAAAGAGCGCTACCGTGAATTTTGAATTTTGAGCTGCCGCGTCAAGTAGAAACTAATAGATATGTAATTATTTGGTAAGTTACTTATATAAAATTTATTTTTCCTATACTTTTAGTGTTGCTGACGAAGTAGGTGGTGTTGTTTATTGTCTGGCAACTATTATTAACATTATAACTCTACCCATCAATGATGGGGACCCTTTGGAAACTCGGTGTTTTGGATGGGGGGCACACTGGGATATAAATCGGACACGTTTTTGTTATGGAATGGTTTTGTGTTTGCACAAGTCATTACGAAGCCATATGTTCAAGAAGGGATAGGCTAAGGGAAGGGGAGGAACAAGAAGGGTTTTGATAAGAATTCCTCAGGAAAGTGAGGAAAGACCAACTGTCCCATTCTAAAAATAGAATAACGGGTCATGGGAGTGTAAGGGGTGGGAGAGAATCAGGATGAGGGAGGGACTAGGAACAAAGGATAGTAAACCGACAATAAAAAAACACTACCTCCTTCATCAGCAACAACAAAAGTATTGGAAAAATCAATTTCCAAGGTAACTTTTAGTGCGATGTTCTACATTTATAAAACCTATTTCAAAGGTAATAAACCATTCAGTTTATACAATGACAATGAAACATACACAGACTTACCTTACCCATCTAGAGGGTAAAAATTAGTGGCTGCCTTTTATTTTCTTAACGGGCTGTGATTTTGACACAATTTAATTAATCTACCATAATTACCAAAATAATAATAACTGAATTCACAATAATTTACTGAACAATTCTCACAAGTAATGGGCAAATTATCATGAGTTATAAGATTAGTGGAGTCTGATGTAGAAGGCAATGTACCCACCACTGTACTGCTATGAAAGACTGAGTAAATTAGGGGCATAGAAACCCAGGTTGGTGTGGGTGATAAGGCTTTTGGTTGGTTGAGAGCAGTTGGGGGAAATGACGTCACTGAAACAAGGTGGCAAAGAAAATTCTAGAGGAATGTGGATAAGAAAGTAGGAAATTATCTGGGAAGTGGTAGAAACATACTAACATATAACAGGTAGTATTGAGGTAAGTCCTAAAGAAACAGAAATGTATAAAAAAACACGCTGTATTAAAGCAATCAGTTACAAATCAGACATAATAATTATGAAATTCCCAAAATTATGTTATAAATCGAAGTATAGCAACCTAACGTGACCTAGTAGGCAGTGTTCTTAGCGACCCCCGATAAAGAAAACTTATTAAAAATAGTATATAACCTAACCTACCCTAACCTAGTAAGCTGTGCTACTTAAGCACGGGCGGACCGCCCCCGTTAAAGAACACCTATTGTAAAGGATAGTATGCTAATCTAACCTAGTAGGCTGTGTTACTTAGCCGGGGGGCAGAGCCCCTCCCAGACCCCCCAATGAAGAAACCTATTATAAAAGGAACTGAATGAAATACTTTCTGTAACGGAAGTGAAGAAGAACAGGCCATAAGGAAATACATATGACAACATAAGAAAAAACAAAACAAAATTTGTCTTGGTATAACATGGAATATAATATAAAGGTAAATGTCATCAATTGGAAACAATATAATGTACATGAGAAGAAACTATTGTGACTGATGAAAGTGGAATAAATGATTGCAGAACAAAAGGAAAGACAAAAACACTGGAAACACAAAGGGATAACAGGTAAGCATCACGTATGAATCGCCCCACTCCTTCAATCTACTGTCACTGAGAGAAAAATCTCAATCTCTCCTTAACCACACTCTTCCTCAAACTCCTCTTGCCTTTAATCAGATTCTTAACACATCTTTCCTCAATTGGGAGTACATTTTGTAACATATATATGATAGATATAATTAATTAGAAACAAAATAATGTGCATAAGCACTATATATCTATTATGACTGACGAACGAGGACGAACGAGAAATAAAAGATTGCAGAAAAAAAAAGACAGTTATAGACAGTGGAAATAGAAAGGTATAAAATGTAAACAGTGTATGAATCTCCCCCCACAAATTCCTCAACCATCCATCACTGTGAGAGAGATCTCAACACCTCCATATCCCTACTTTTCCTCAAACTCCACTTGGCCTTTAGTATGCATACTGTACTCAAGAGGGTTTTCCTCGATTTAAAGTTCATATTTTAACATGACTGGCTGGATATGTATCCATACAACTGTGTCCCTCCCCCCCTTTTTTCTCAGTTTCCTTAGGGATTAGCTTTTTGGATGAAGTTCTGAGGTTAATTATAGTTGACCGTCAAAAAAATTAATGGTAAATTGTTAATAAACAATCAAAATACGACAGGAAAAGTCAATTTCAAAGGTAATACCCAATGTGGGGCAACCCCATAGTTCTGCCTTGAAAAGTACCTCATATTGGTTAAAATATTGTATGTCCCAGATTTTCACTTGTCTGTGTTCTTACCCCGGCAGAACTAAGGGGTTGCTTCGCGTCAGGTATTGCCTTGGAAACTGACTTTTCCTGTAGTATTTTGGTTGCTTATTACCAATTTACCAATATTTTTTGGCAGTTGACTTTAATTAACCTGTAATTAACAGGCCATCCTGGAATGCTACTGCACATGGACAGTGTTATATGGTATATTTTGGTAAAATGTGGATTTTCCTTCATGGGGGGGGCTCTGGGGGAAAGAGCCCCTGGACTAAGTAATAGACTGCTAAGTTAGGTTAGGTTAGGCTAGGGGACATTAGGTTAGTATAGTTCCTTTTATAATAGGTTCCCTTAGCCCTTCCCTTCTTGAACATAATATGGCTCCCTCATGAATTGCGCATGCACGGATCCATTCCATAACAACATGACAACCCATGCGAAGTTACCCTGGAGTTTTACCCTTTCCCCAAACAAAAAATCCATCTCTCAACAGGGGGCAGGGGAATCCTTTCGTTAAATAAGCTGTGCTCTGAGGGGGATGTAGCCTAAGTGGGATTATATCAAACTTAAATCACATAAAAAACTAAACGAAATTGTATATTTCAACAATTTTCGAATTCCCTGTAAAACTGTACTTATTCAGCCTTGGTTACTGTTACGTCTATCCAGGTTAACCTTGGCTAATAGAACCTAGCCAAGCCTAGTCCTAAACACTTTTTTTAGCCTATTGTACAAGACATGTTTTTTCAAACCACTTACATATTAGCATTTCTCTAAAAGATGCACAAAATACATTCTATTAGTTGTTATATTACTGTCAGATCTAGGGCTCTTAGACCTGTATAATACTAGTCGTTCACTTGAATCAGTCGGTATCCCGTGAAGCTGTCAACAAGTTCCTTTGTTTGTTTACATTTCTTTAGGAAATGTATGTGCGAAACTTTCATTCTGTAACGGCCCATCAAATCAAAGTACTCGCTACCCAGTACTTTGTTTGGTTACTTTATTTGCTTTCTTTCCTTCTACGCCTAATGAAACATTTATATTTTTCTTCTTATTGGCCAACTTCCCAGATGTGTTTGAACCCATAGAGTCACCAGTGATTCTCAAACTGGGTGCCGTGGCACCCTGGGGTGCCCCACACAGTGCCTAGGGGTGCCGCAAGATTGTCATGAATTTTGTCTTGGCTAGATCATCTCAATGAACGTTTGTTAAAAAAAAAGACTTCATATAATTGTTATCAGTGTGTCTACTCTAATTATGTTTATCTAATTTTTCTGATATGCTCTTTGTTTGTATGATATATTTCTGCATGTGCGGAGTGCTGATGATTTTGGTTTGAGTATGGATAACAATTTATTCATTAAATAAGAAGTTAATTCATGCGACATGGTGGGATGGTGAAGAAGGGGTGCCACGCTAATGGTTACATTAGTTAGTGTGCCATCACTGAAAAAAAAAAGATTGAGAACCACTGCTACAGACGGTATGTCGATGATAATTTTGTGTTATTCAAACAACCTTGACAAAATGAGATGTTCCTAGATCATGTTAATAAACATCACCAAAATATGAAATTTACTATGGAAAATGAAAGTAACAACTCTCTCCCTTTCTTAAATATTAGAGTCAGTAGAGATAATGGTGAATTTACCACGTCTGTGTACAGGAAAAAATCGTACACGGGACTCATGTTTTAAGAATTTTAAATTGAACTCCATTTACACTATGGTTCACAGGGATATTCGTTACTCTTCGATCTGGTCTCTTTTTCACAACGAGATAGGGTTTTTTTTACTAAGGTTTTTTTTACAAACTCTTATCGAGAAAATGTGGTTTATAGATTATTAACAGGCTGCTTTTATATAATTATTTTAAGCCGACTCCCTCTCACAATGTCCAAAGGAAAAAACTATTCGCTGCCATCCTTTTTATCTCAGATAATAAGTTACAACTAAAATGAAACACATAATTGAACAAGAGTTTGGCTGCCTTAATATGCATCTTATCCCTGTCAATCCTCTAAAGACTTGCACATTTTTCAGCCACAAAGACAAACTGCCGACCTTCATGAGATCCAACATTATTTACAACCTAAATGCCCGGGATGTCCCGGTAATTATGCTGGTTCTTGCCGAAGGTTGTTGCGGGTGAGATATTGTAGTCACAAGGGTTATAGTTTCAGAACGGAACAGAGAATTAGCAAACCTGAATTCTCAAGTAGTAGGAATCATGCTTCCATATGCAAGATTCAAGTCGATAAAAAACACTTTTCTATTATTGGCGGCGCAAGCCACAGTGGTCTTCACACATTAAACGGTTGGTTCCGTCTTTAAACTCCGTGTCTGCTGCTCCTCTATATCTAGCATGACTGAAGTCTAGGGTGGGTTTACTGTCTTGGTCATTCGTTCTTCTTCCTCCTCCACTCTAACAGGTTGTTAAGCACTGGGTCTGTCTTTTACTATACACAATTCTTGTGGTTTTTTGTTAAGTAAAGTTGACGCTAAGTTTCATTTTAGTTTTTGTAATTAGTAAATTGATGTTTATAGTAATTTTATTGTGATTTGTAATATTTTAATGAGTTTGTGTAAATTTTACAGATTGAAGATGCACTGAGCAATGTGTGAAACATTTCTTGATTAAACCGTGGTTTTTATGATGTGTTTTACGGACCCTGCTGTTTACTGATATAATACCTCATCTGGAACTATATTATATATATATATATATATATATATATATATATATATATAGTCAAGAAGTGATCAAGTACCTGGTTTTTACATGACTATTAAATCCAGATACCTGAAACCTCACAACAATAATGTTACGAATGAACACTCTAAAGGTAACAGTGATCCCTTAAAACCTGATTATCACTTGAAAAATCAATCTAAGTTTATCAGGTTATGAGTGAGGTAACAACTATAATTGTTTCCCTAGTCCTAATTCACTTCAATAAACACAAAGGAGAACAAAGCATGTCTATCACTTACCCTGTGCATACACAAATAACCATATTCACTGGTGGTCAAAATGAAACACTGTACTTTTAAAACTTTAAATACAAAAATTTATTTCTAAGTTCAAAAGTTGTAAGTAGAGTCCACAATCTCAAAAAAAATTACTACTACTTGAAAACAACGTAAGATTTAATTAATTCTTAAATTCTTAAACAAGATTAATTTACAAAACTTTATATTTATCAGTAATTTATGTTAACTAAGCAAAATTCAAACTATTAAGATTTACTCCAAATTTGAAAAAGAAATCTTAAGAAATGAAATCAACACATTATTCAATGTTAAAGTATCAACACATACAAAGTGCTAACTAAATCAATGTTAAATCACCAACACAAAATCTTGGGTAACACTGTGAAATTATAAACTCAAGAACACATAAAATAAATGTAAAGACAAGAACATGTAAAAATGCACAAAAAGTTTATCAACAATAATTTCACTAAGGCAAAATCTGTTTAAAGATTACATCCAGCTTTTTAAAAGATCATATTCAACTTTTTACCAAAATCATATTCAACTTTTTACCAAAATCATATTCAACTTTTTACCATGGTGAAAAATAAGTAAATGCCACTTTATCTTATACCAATCTCTGCACACCATTTCACAACTCCTTTTTCCTCATAAAACACTTTTGTTAGGCCTGTTACAGTAATCTCTCTCTTATATCAGATTCTACCAAAGGAGCATTAAACATTATTAACAGTTCACAAAACTTATGTGTTTGGGGAGAGTAACCACAATTTTACATTCTTCTCATATAAGAGGGGTTGAGAGAGAGAGAGAGAGACCACCCTATGTCTACCAAATCTCTATCTGAACTGAACTTTATTTTACCAATATCTTCCATGAGGTTAAACCTGGGTTGCCAGCTAGGTATTTGTAGAATGTGGATACCCTTGAAGGAACAGACATAATGAGTTTCTTCCCTGGGGAGAGAAATGGAAAAAAACAGATTCTTCCCCTGAAGAGGGAAAAAAGTTAGGAAATTTATTCCCTGGCTCAGAGAGTTGCATAGGTCTGCCTTTTATCTGACTGACTGACAGCTCCCTGTTTTAAACACTTGTGTACACACACACACACACAGGCCTCTGAATTGACCATGGCTATCAAACCTGTCACCCCTTCTCACTGGTAACTGATAACATAAGTGACCTCTACGATCTCTCTCACATACCCATTTCCTGTCCACCTAAATAAACACACAAGCAGCCAACCCTTTGTAAGACCTGACTCGCCCATAAACGTTATTAATGTTATTTCAGTTATTATAGTCAATATATGACAAATACAAAAGAATACATATAAGCATTGTACAAAAGCATACATACTACAAAACCACCTTGTTATACTTCACAGCTCATGAGAAATCTGAAAGAAAACACATAAAAAAACACAGAAAACATATTACTTTCACATATCATAAGAAGACATATATATATATATTATATAATATTTATATATATATATATATATATATATATATATATATATATATATATATATATATTATATATATATATATATATATATGATTATAATCACTTTTGATTCATTTATCACACATAACCACAGGTGAAAAATAACCGGTTTCAACTTTATTTCCAAGCCATTGAAGAAGGACTGATACAGAGTATTAGAAGTCACAAATATATATATATACTACAGGAGCAGTACTGACGAACATACACAACCGTTAGAGACTACATATCCACCCACAAGCCAATATCAAGGTAGAAGTGGCCTTCAAAACTCATTTGGCTAAAAATCACAATATACTTTCAGGGGACAATACTGATAAACATACCGACCATAGGCGACATCAGAGCCACACCAGGTAGGTGTCAGGGAGGCGGAGTTTGGAAAACTCATTAGCACTGCTGCCCCCGTATTGTGCTTACAAACATGATAATCTTATTTTCATACATCTCTACTGCCTACCTTAAAATTTAAACAATTTACAAATTTCTTTTGATATTAAAGGATCAAGTTTATACATCCCTTGTCTGATATTCATATTATCACTGTAACTTTCTTTTATAAAGCTAGATTCAATGATATTCCTTTCCAGTGCATTATTAGAATACACAGTCCTTTTTGCTCCTTCCCAGTTGATAGCAGGATTGTTCTCACTAACATGTACAAAAATACCCTGTGCATATCTCATGCATTTCTTATGCTGTTCTATTCTCTTTTCCAGCGCTTTACCTGTTGCCAATATAAAAGTTGTCACAGGACTTACATGGAATTTTATATACACACCCTTTAATACTGTCAGGGGAGTTCTTGATAAGCACATGTTTCATTGTTTTATTATTCTTAAATGCGACATTAACACCAAAATTCTTAAGATCGGGGATATCTTTCATATTATTACTATAAGGCAGTACAAGCAAATTTTTTGTGTTGTAAGGTTCTTTTTGGTTTTGATACATAGTCTTTTTTGCCGTTTCAAATGCACTGTTTAATGCATTGTCAGGATATTTCAATTTCTTGCCTGCACTCCTAATCTTATCTATTTCCTCATCACTATATTCAGGGCTACATACACGAAATGCTCTTAAAAACATAGATGAAAACATTGATCTTTTGACCTTATTGCTTTGTCCAGAGTAGAAATAAACATAGGAAGAAATATTAGTGGGTCTTCTATATTAAAACCCACTACTATTTCTTCGTATGAGGACATCCAAAAAGGGTAAGCAACCATCATTTTCCATTTCCATAGTGAATTTAATTGATGGTACTAATTGATTTAACTTGACAAAAAAATTATTTACATCTTCGTTCCCTAGCCATACACAAATTATGTCGTTAATGTACCACGCAATGTAACATGGTTTAGGCATGTTGACGACATAATTTGTGTATGGCCAGTGAACAAAGATGTAAATAACGTTTTTACCAAGTTAAATCAATTAGTACCATCAATTAAATTCACTATGGAAATGGAAAATGATGGTGCTTACCCTTTTGGATGTCCCCATACAAAGAAATAGTAGTGGGTCCTAATCTCCTAAAACTCCATTACCATTTTGTCTATCAGGAGCTGGTCTTTTGTGCCCTTACACTAAATTCTGCAGCCTTTCTGTTTGTAACTTCCACATTATTGGTAGGCAGGTGATAGGTCTGTAGTTACTTGTTATTTTCCCTTGTTCTTGTCGTTCTGTACTAAGGAAGTTCTCCCTGTGGTCATCCATTTGGGTGTACAGTGGTTTGTGATACAATGCTAGAATTGTTCTACTATTCGTGGGTGTAGGGCCTTGAAGTTTTTGAGCCAGTATTCATGGACTTCATCAGGACCTGGGGCTTTCCAGTTGGGCATTTTCTTTAGTTGGTGTTGAATCTGTTTTCTTAAGACTTCATTTTAGGACCTTCAGAACTTTCCCAGTTGGGCATTTTCTTTATGTTGGAAACATGTTTAATCTGTTTTCAGCCATTAAAATGAATGAAGAATAAGATGTATGCTTTCTGCCATTTTAAAAAACACAACTGCTCTGCCAACAAAGCACCTTCTAACAACTTCCACTTATCCGTATCATAATCCCATTTTGTTAAGCCAAGTGAAAGCTCTATTTCTGATACTTTAAAAAATGTATGAAGATGTAGCATGGTATCAGTTGCTCTCTCTCTCTTTATTTTTGCAGTCATTTCATTACAAGAGAAAATATTATATGTTTATGTCACTCATCCCACTGCACTCCATGTCCTCCCAGCCCAGGACACTCCATATCAACCATTAAAATGCAAAAACTGCCAGTCCCTCCGTTGTTTTGGTGACATGTGAAGGGAATGATAAAGAGCTGGAGAGAAGGTGTTTCTTGGAGGGATTGAAAAAGTTCATCAGATCTCCTTTAAAGAGATAAAAAATTTATTTAATTATAAAAAAAGTATTGAATCACAACTGCAGTTTGCTGCCAACAAATAAAGCACCTTCTAACATATGTTCTGAACTGACGACTTATCCGTAAAGAGCCAATAAAAGAAATAAAGAATGAGTGACGTCTCACCCTATTCATATGGTAAGTTGACATTGTGCTTGCCTAGAATATGCTCCATAACGATTATTTTTGATTAAGAACCGTGAAAGTCATAATTACATCTGGCATTTCTTTGACGGGTCCCCGCTTTCACTTACTGAAAAATGCACCAGTCTGAAATGAATAAAAATGTTTTGAATAATTCGGGGATTGTTTTAAATTGAGATGTTTGCTGGAGGAGAAAAGGGTATTTGATGCTCTTTTTCTCTTTCTTTATTTTTGTTATTGTGAATTATTTATTTCATTACAATATTATAACATGGTGTGTGTGTGTGTGTGTGTGTGTGTTTGTGTGTGTGTCTGTGTGTAGTACAATAAGTCATTATCCTTTAATAAAATGTGGAAAAAACATAAATGAAAAAAACCTGGCACTAAGAAAACAACCGCTCTAACTCTCTCTCCAAGTCAAACACCTGCCTGCCCCTAACACCCCTCCACTCTCAACCCACTGCAACCCCTCCCACCCTCATCCTCCCAGCCCTCCCCTAACACCGCACTCCATCCCCACCAACCCACCTTACTAAACAACCCCCTTCTCTGCATGCTTATTCCTTTAAACAGCTCAAAAAGCTTCAGTCCCTCTCTCGTTGTTTTGGTTGCTTCAGTTACATTGCCCAGCATTTTTGACATTTTATAATTCACCCCTCTTAACTGTTCCATTGAAACTAAAAGAAACTGCAAACAAATTAACTGTACATTTTTATGTCACCCTTCCCACACGAATAAAAGAAAATGCAAACACATTAACTGTTTGGTTGCATTCTCAACAGAAAACTGCAAAAACATATATAAATAAATACTTGTATTGAATTTCAAAAGAAACTTGAATCTGCAAACAAAAAAAAACTTAACTGTTCATTTAACATTGGAATAAAAGAAAATCTGACAAACAAATGAACTGTATCCGGAATAAAAAACAAACTTCGAGACAAACACAATAACTGTAATGAATAACTTCTAAACATTTGTCCTGGAAGCAATCCATATTTACTGTAATAACAGAACAGCAAACATATTAATTTAATTGAATATCAGAAATTACAAATAAAAACTACTGTACTGAATAAGAGAAACTGTAAAATGCAAACATAAACTGCATTGAATAACAGAAATTGTAAACACTTTAACTGTATGAATAAATAAACAGAATTGCAATAAACATTAACTGTTAACTGAATAACAGAAACTGCAAACACATTTATTGAATAAAAGAAACTACAAACAAAGTAACTGTATTGAATAAAAGAAACTAGGAACAATCGTTTGGAATAAAAGAAACTGCAAACGATTGTTCCCAAGCATATTGGGTTGTTGCAGCAAACATTTGTTTTTGTTTGTTTTCTTTCTGGCGAGTTGACGTCTGTTGAATGGCGTCAACACTTTTACTGTCAAATAACAGAATCAGGTTAACTGTAATAACAGCAACAAACACATTTATTGAGGTTCGTAACTGTATTGTTAGCAATCGAGTCAGGTTGAGGGCAGCAGAGAGTCTCGATGGGGTCAGCAGCAGTCAGGTATCCGTACCTGAGTCAGGTCAGGTCCTTGGCAACAGAGCAATGGAGAGTTTTTGAGGACGAGATGGTTGCCGTATCGGCTCTGTCTTGGTCGTCGTTATTGGAGGAGGACGTCAGCAGGTCTCGTCAGCAGAGCAGCGGCGAGTTTGGCCATGATGGTTGTCGTATCGACTCTGTCATGGGCGCCTGGAGTTGGAGGACTGTGCTTGAGGGCTAGATGGTTGCCGTATCAGCTCTGTCTTTGTTGTCCTGCAGTGTTCCTGTGTTGCAGCTTAGTCTGTGGTGGCATATGTAGCTCCGGCTGTATATATATTTTTCAGGTGATTGCCTTTGCCTTTGTACTTCTGCTGTATCACGTTTTTCCCGAGTGTTTCGGTGTCCTGCACAATGCGTTGCAGTATTAAGGATTTCAGTTATTTTTGTTTATGTATAATTTTGCACCCGGGAGAATAATGTTATGAAATTGAACCTTGTTTACCCTACTGTGTTGATTTTTTTGTTCATTTTACTTGCTTGATGTATTTATGACGTAAATATAATAGTCTGTTGTGCTGTTACCTGTTGTTGCTCCCTCCATCATTGTTTAATCTTTATTTTTTTTAGGACACATTATTTTTACTATGGAGGTTTTGCAATTCAATTATGTAATTCTTGTTCATGTAGTCCAAAGGTCAATTTTGTCAGGTGTTTTTGTTATTGTAAAATAACATAGGAAAACGTCAATTGCAATGCTCTTCCTGTAAATACTGTTAATGTTTATTTTTGGACACATTTTTTTACTGTTTTCACTTTGATTTTTGCTGCTGACGTACTGACTTTATTTTTGTATAATT
Source organism: Macrobrachium rosenbergii (assembly GCF_040412425.1). Classification (NCBI taxonomy): domain Eukaryota; kingdom Metazoa; phylum Arthropoda; class Malacostraca; order Decapoda; family Palaemonidae; genus Macrobrachium; species Macrobrachium rosenbergii. The sequence goes on from NC_089764.1 coordinate 13,610,190, forward strand.
ATATTGAATTTTTTTTTGCTGCTGACCTGACTTTTTGTAGTTATGAATTTTTTTAACATTATTATGTATATAACTTTATTGTAAATAAATTAATTTTAAGGTAACTTTTTGGTTTTGTTCAGCTCCTCCCTCCTTTGTTTGTCACCTCTCGTCAGTCATTTCAGCCCAATTGCTTGTTTATTTTACAGCACCTGTCGATCTCGAGAGGCGAGATCGTAATATTGGCGACCTTAGGCCAGGAAACTGCAAACATAGTAACTGTACTGAATAACATAAACAGCAAGCACATTAAATGTATTGAGCAATAGAAACTGCAAGGACATTAACTGTATTGAAAAACGGAAACGGCAAACAAATTAACTGTATTGAGTAACAGAAACTGCAAACACAGTAACTGTATTGAATAAAAGAAACTGCAAACACAGTAACTGTATTGAATAAAAGAAACTGCAAACACAGTAACTGTATTGAATAAAAGAAACTGCAAACACAGTAACTGTATTGAATAACAGAAACTGCAAACACAATAACTGTATTGAATAACATAAACAGCAAGCACAGGTACTCTAATAACAGAACCGCGAGCATATTAATTTAATTGAATAACAAAATTACAAATAAACTACTATACTGAATAAGAGAAACTGCAACACAACTGTATTGAATAACAGAAGCTGCAAACACATTAGCTGTATTGAATATAAACAGCAAACACACTAACTGTATTGAATAATAGAAACTGCAAACACATTAACTGTATTGAATAACGGAACCACAAAGACATTAACTGTACTGAATAACAGAAACTGCAAACATATTGACTGTGTTGAATAACATAAACTGCAAACGCATTAACCGTATTGAATAACAGAAACTGCAAACCCATTAACTGTATTGAATAACAGAAACTGCAAACCCATTAACTGTACATAAACTGCAAACATTAACTGTACTGAATAACAAACTGCAAACACACTAACTGTACTGAATAACAGAGACTTCAAACACATTAACTCTACTGAATAACAGAAACTGCAAGCACATTAACTGTATTGAGTAACAAACTGCAAGCATTTTACTGACAAATAAGCAGAGGGACAAGAATGAGCGAAATCAACTAGTAAAGCTTAAGTTAAGTATACCTTAGTTTAACCAGACCACTGAGCTGATTAACAGCTCTCCTAGGGCTGGCCCGAAGGATTAGATTTATTTTACGTGGCTAAGAACCAATTGGTTACCTAGCAACGGGACCTGCAGCTTATTGTGGAATCCGAACCACATTATACTGAGAAATGAATTTCTATCACCAGAAATGAATTCCTCTAATTCTTCATTGGCCGGCCGGAGACGCGAACTCGGGCCTAGCAGAGTGCTAGCCGGCAAGGCTACCGACACTCCCAACGAGGAACTGAAACACTTGTTCTAAACGGTAACGTGAGATGAAAGAGAGCGTGGAATATTGGAAAAAATAATAAGGCGAGTCAAAACAGCATGAATGAAACATGCGTTGGTGAATAATACTTGATAACCGGCAGTTGGATCATGAATAACATCGGAAATTAAATGAAAGTTAATCCTCGAAATGAAACATTTATTAACCAATAAAAGGCGATTCGTGAAAGATCGTGTGATAAAAAGAACCGAATAGCACTAAACGGAGCACATGAATTGAGGTCTGACAACAAAAAAAAAAAAGGCTTAGGAACTCTTTTAAAAGATTGTTTGTGACAATTAAGTTAACCTAACTTGTAATTTATCTAGTCTTCATTTTCATCTAAAATTTTGCACTTTCAGTTTTCTCCATCACTTGTAATTCTACCCTAGTTTAAAAGTCTTAATTTTTCAGTTTTCATCCGAATATCATTATCCTGCAACTTGCACTATTCATTTACTTACTAGACCTCTCTACATGCTGTCGAACATTCTTTCTGTACAGATTTTATTATTTTCACATCAAATAAAAACTGTCATACCTAAGAATAAAATATCAAAACCGACTGTACTCTAGAGTCTAAACTTTCTTGGATGAAGCCTGATCACAATTCATTCTGTTATTCAATGTTCTCCCCTTAAAGCGGAAAAAACTGCTCAACGGCTTTACTTCGACTTTCTTAGCACAGAGGATGATGGAACAAGCTACCCAATAGCAGTAGAGAGAAAGGAAACAGGAAAAAAAAATTGGTCAAAACTTACTTATTCCTGAACCTTGTGCTTCTCCTACGACGACAAATGCTAAAAGCAGTAAGGCTACCTTCTGCTTCTTTATGATTTTTCTCTGCAAATTCAAATATAAAATGACTTTATTAATATTTCATCTGAGATTTGCTTATCGGAATACATATTACCAGTATAATCTTGTAATATACACCTAGCGGATTGGAAGCATGTTCAGGGCCACCCAGAAGAAGAAGACTAACTGGGGACGACTAAATACCACAATGGCAGGATAATCATGATCCCCGATGGGCTAGTACTAAACACGGCGTCCCAAGGAGCTTCCGCCAAGTTTAGTACCAACGCCTCGGAGTAAGTGACTCGTAGATGACAAGCCAAAGTAGCACCTCATGATCATTATTACCTTAGAGTAAAGCGTTAGGTCTAATTGTATTTGCAAAATCAGTCAGAAAGTTACTCACACATGCTATTCCATATCGAAATTAACACATTCCAGATATTAATTCTTTTTATGAAAAACAAATAAACACAATATATAAGTGTGTTTTAAATCAGTTTTCCTGGTAAACTTCTAACAATTGACAACAATTCAAATACAGTATTCCACCCACATTCCTTCCTTCAACGGTATCGCAAAAACAAATCAACACAACATTTGTGTTTTTAATCAGTTTTCCTGGTAAACTTCTAACAACTGACAACAATTTAAATACAGTATTCCACCCACATTCCATCCTTCAACGGTATTGCGAAAATTGGTAGGCCTATACGTTACTTATTTTCCGCTATATTTGTTGTACTTCACTGCCAGCACTTAGCAATAAGACTACAACACTATGCAAGTCTTAGAAATTAGAATTCAGCCTTTGTCGTATGTTGGGAGCTTGGGATGCCCAAAGAGATTTTTGTTACCTGTAACCAGTCGAAGGACGTGTACTTCCAGCGTAAAGAATCCCGTTGTTGGGAATATCTTCTTCCATCATAGTTTCAGAAAAAAGCAATTTCCATGACAAAGAATTTTAAGGTTTTATGGAATGACAGGACGTTTCATATAATATCAATATCAGACTTCGATTGTTTGTGGTAAAGAAGTTTCCGTTAATTAAGGTGAATTCTGCATAAAAACTGGCAACTTTCTTGAACAGATATTTTGCAAAACGTGCCGTTTCAAAATGATTCGTAAATGCATTACAAAACGATTCTTTTTATCGACAACCATTTTAAAAGAATGCGGCCTTGTTTCATTCTAGTGCTTTTGTTTCATGGTAGCCAACGCTTCCAGATCTGTTACAAAAGCTATTATTAAGAGATTATATGGAAGAGACCCACTCTGGATGTATGTCTAAGACACACCGTTAGTCCGGTGACTGTTTCGTCTTCGCTTTTCTATTCTTTTTATGCGCCTTTGTTCTTCATGCAGCGCTCTTACCGTGTCGAAGAAGTCATACATCGTTCCAGAGAGTAATTTGGCCGCAAGTACGCTCATTGAGAGGTGAGAAGCAGTGCAGTGCTTGCTACGAAGCGATGAATAAAACTCATGGGGAAATATTTCTTCCAATTTTAAAGCTTTGTGGTTGGAACTGTTTTTGACATTGTAATTCTAGCAATGGAAGATTGTTTTTGATAACATAATTTGTATTTAACGTTTAGCAACTTCATCAAAGAAATTAAGCGCATTGAAGTAATTTCATCGAGGAACATGTAGGTTTGTTTTTGAGATAAATAAATGAATATTTTTCGTCAGACAGGAATGGCAATTTACTCCCATGAAAAAAGAGACATCACAGATGCTTTCCTTCGCAAACTCAAACCTGAATCTAGATGAGTCTAAGGGATGAAGAGAGAGAGAAAAAAAACTGGAATATTGATTGACTTAATATCTGGAAAGCATGACTAGCAAGTAATATTGCCCACAAAATCATTGTCTAACAATGAAAGCACGCTCTATTTCAATCACTGTATGTTTCATTCCTTTACGCAGGATAGGGCTTAAGAAAAATTTACAGTCAGATGATTATCAGTTTGTTATTACGGACATTGTCTAAATTTTTGTAAGGATTCAACGAGTAAATATAAGAACGTCCTTTCTTATGTTCCCACGGGACTGCCTATGGAGAGTAAAAATTATTTGTCAGTTGAATCTGTTTGGGTACATAACATGAACAAACGAATGGAAAAGTACCTATCAAAAATTCTAAAATAAATGTGAAAATTCATTTATCATAAGCAGAACCTACATATTATGAAATCCTCAGCTATTATAAAGCAAGAGTTTGCAGGCACATAAACATGTGTTTAGAGTCAGTTCCTCCACTGCACCAGTCTTATCTCGAACATTTTTCTTCTTTTTTTTTTCAGATAAGACGGCGTGTTGCTATTACGGGTAGACTCGACACACTTCCGGAATTCTAACGGAAAGCAGACGCCGGAAGTGTGTGTGCATTTTTTATCGTTCTTGGCTTCTTCCTGTACCAAAGAAGATTATATTTTCATATGATTTTTAAAAATAAATACTTTTTTGATTATAATAACATTATAGTATTATTTGTCATCATCATTATTTTATCAGTGTGCCCCACCATAGTGCATTTGTTTTTCGTTTTTGTTTAATTTTTATTATTTTACCGAAATTTCATCCGATTTTCATGATGATCTCTTTGATTAGTGTTTATAAATACCTGATCTCTTAACCTAAATATTGATGACCTTTATCAAACTGTTCCAGTCTGTGGACCTTTTTTAAGCTAAATATTAGTTTCGATTTCACATAACAGTATTTCCCATAAATGTCAAAACTCTTGTGATAACATGACCATGATTTCAACATTCTCAAGTTTTTCTTTATCGCAGTCCATTCTGACCTTATGGGTCTTTGGATCAACGCCTCGGTCCTCCCCAACGATTCCCTTCCTGCAAAACCACCTCTGATACTCTGGGAGTTCTCTGTTAGGTGACTTAGTAGCCCTTCTCCTTCATTTTTTCTTGTTTGGGGTGTTTTCTGCAGAGTGGTGATTGTTGCTTTTGTGACTGAAACACTGACCTTTGGACTCTGAATGTCGATAAGAATTTACCCACACTTAACGAAACATTTGTCCCTTCCTGCGTCATAACTTCCTCTCTTTCTAGCCGTTGATTTGAGTGATCTTGGTTCTCAGCCTTATGGTTGAGACAGCAGCAGCATCAGTCATTCCTTGTCTCTCTTCCAGCTGCTATTAATACTTCTTTTGTGCATGTTAGGAAGTGTTGTCTCACTGTATTTAAAACTGGTAGTTTCTTGTACTACGAAAAAAACCCAATAACGGTGTTGATAATGGCAAATTTACCATTCATGTAGTGAAAGTGAAACGAATCAACTTTTGAAATGATTTTAAACTGTTAGCTTTTATATCTGACATCCTGATCCCAAGAACGAATCTCCGATATCAAACGCATTTAGTAGTGGAAGGCTTTTTTAGGTACCTAGAAAGTTTACTGTACACAGTTATTCCCTGCTCAAAAATAAACCACATAAAATTGAAATCTACTCAGGCCACAGAATTCAAGGCTAACAGCAGTCTGCCGTAGTGGCATTTAAAAGCTTGAAACAATAAATATCAGCTTACATACTCTGGATCCCTGTAAAATTCATTGAATTTGTAAAACTACTTGGAGATGCGGGGTATCGATCCCCGTACCTCTCACATGCTAAGCGAGCGCTCTACCATTTGAGCTACATCCCCATGAAAGTAAGAGAGAATTAAGACCTTCAAGACGAATTAAATGGAACGCGACAATGGCCAGACCAGTACCACGCCCAGGATCCTGGCCGCACCACATAGCGAAATTGTCGTCGATCCGCAGCGGTCAGACGGGCGCTCGAATCTCCAGGTGCCGAATCGTTTATCACATATATTTCCCCTTCGGTGATATTCCCGAGGTAGGGTGAATTGGATATTAACGTCATTTGTAGCTCGATGTTCCGATATATATATATATATATATATATATATATATATATATATATATATATATATATATATATATACATACTGTACATATATTCACACGCACACACACACACACACACACACACACACATATATATATATATATATATATATATATATATATATATATATATATATATATATATATATATATATATATATATATAGTATATACTGTATATGATTATAATCATATATATATATATATATATATATATATATATATATATATATATATATATATATATATATATATGTGTGTGTAAATATGATTATATATATGTATATATAATGTGTATAATTATGATTATAATCAACTTGATAAGTTTTTGTATACCAAACACCACAGGGAAGAAATTGAAAACGGTTGTAAATAGCTTCTTTGTTAAATTAAATGAATTAGTGTCATCATCTACAAAGCTCACAATGGAAATGGAAAAGTATGATTGCCTACCTGTTTTGGATTGCCTAATATACATATACAGTATATATATATATATATATATATATATATATATATATATATATATATATATATATATATATATATATATATATATATATATATATATATATATATATATATATATATATATATATATATATATATATATATATATATATATATATCAACAAGCAGGAGTCCAAAGAAGACGACAGTCAACAAAACAGTTGCATATTTATTGTTAGAAACGTTTCGTATTACTTTAACACATCATCGGTCTGTAAAATTGAAAAATGCACATTAATTCTCTTAATTCAAAATAAAAGCTAAATTAAAAACAGTAGTTGCATTCTTTGAAATGACAAAAAATATAAAAGTAAAAGAAAAGCTCAAAGAATTTCTTAAACCCACCTGACCAAAAGAAGGGGAAAGACGAAGTGAGACCACAAGCTCACGCATGCCCAGAGAACACTTAGGTCTGTAGCTTGTCCTTATAATTAAAAAAGCCGCCAATCTTTAGTGGATTCATAGGTATTAGATTCAGTTTTAGAAATCCAAACTCTTTTTCGATTATTTGTTTAACTTTGGATCTAAGAAAATCGGAGTGAGTGTATGGTATCGTGGCATACATTGTCAATTTAGGACCATTAAATTTCACAATAGGATCAGAAAAGTTGCATGCTAAAATCTCGTTAACTACATTGTAAAAAAGTTTTTTTGGTTAGGAATTTTTGGTAAAATATTCGATTAAAAATTCAATTTTGGAGTGGAAATTTACCCAGCCAGATGTATAACAAAGAACTCTAAAAACTAGGGTGGTTATAGCATTAATTTCAAATGAAAAGTAACATGAACTATAAAAATTACCTCCAAGGCCCGTATAAGTATTTTTTCTAAAAACTGATGTACTAAAATTATGGTCAAAGCTGGTGATTTTTACGTCTAAAAAGCCAGTGTATTCTCAGTCTCCAGCTCAACAGTAAATCTAATGTTGGGATGTCTAGATCTAGTTAACGTAATCTAGAAAAGACTGACATTGCCACGAATGTTTAAATAGGGCAAAAGTAACATCTACATATCTCCTGTAGTAAAGGGGTTTAAAGGATTCGGGATAGTTATTTAAAAACCCTTCTAAATGTGTCATAAAAAATTTGCTATGAAAAGGAGATTCTGCAACTCCCTCGACTGGAAGTAGAGTTGTTTGTTAAATGTAAAAGCAGAATCTTGCCCTGCAAGTTCCAAGAGAGGCTTAAAAAGTTGTCTATTAAAACCGTGAAAGATAACATCACTCTCATAAAAAACTTTGACTAGAATAATCTCAATAGTTTCGGAGACTGGCGCATTTATGAATAACGACTCAACATCTTAAACTGGCTATATAAAAGTCACCATCCTGATGAACTATTTGTTGTTGGAAATCAAAGCCATTTTTCAGCGCATCTCTAAATAAGTAGTTCACTTATTAAATAATTTCTTAATATCCCAGTTTGCGCTAAAACTGTTTAGTTAGTGTTTAGTGACTATATGCAAA
>NC_089764.1:13623326-13633326 GCF_040412425.1 Macrobrachium rosenbergii
AAATCTTATAATGTCAACCTCGTTTTTTCCTATAATAACAAACTAAAAGGAATGTTAATAAAAAATAACCCTAAGGAAAAAAACAACATAATATATGAAATTCCATCTTTGGACTGCCCCTCTTTTTATATCGGCCAGTCTAGCAAGGATTTAGGTATATGTATGAAACAGAATAAGTATTCTGTCAAAACTGGGCAAACATTCAATTCTATATTCATTCATTTAAGTGAAAACTCTCACAGGATAAATTGGACTGAAAGTTCAGTGATTGCCAGATCGAAAGATTTCTCTTCACAAAATCTTTTAGAGTCTGCTATTATAGAGCTAACTTCCAGTTGTAATTTTAACCTTAGCCATTGCATGTATTATCTGGCCCCCTGTCTTAATAATATGCTCAAGAATGACCCAAAAGATAAAGTCACTGACTTAATTACAATTTATTTACCTTATATTTTCTATGTATTCGTATGTTTAATATATTTTTTGTAAAAATGTTCATCTTATAAAAATTGTTAGTGTTTTCAAAAACGGGAATTATTGAGTTGTACTTTTATAACTTTTTTTGGTGGTCAGTCACCTTCCTTGTATAATCTTTCAGTTGTCCTGTCCCTACCTCTGAGTTGTTGAGCCTAATACTTTTTGGTAGGTCTACTAATTCTTCAATTGTGTTGGATTCCAGGTACTTATTTTTTTCCTTTGTAATCCCCATCTGTCATTTACACGAGGTTTCTTTGAAAACTGATTTTTATATTTCTTCAGTCTGCTATGTAAAGGACAGGAAGTCAAAAGGCCTTGCAGTACTCCATTGTTTCTCTTTCCTTCGTGGGATTGCCTTTATTTATACAGTATATTCATCACGTTACAAATTTTCGTGATTCAGTTATACATACATATATATGCATGTGTATAGTATACATGATAAATATACACACACACACATATATATATATATATATATATATATATATATATATATATATATATATATATATATATATATATATATATATATATATATATATATATATATATATATATATATATATATATATATATATTTATATATATATATATATATATATATATATATATATATATATATATATATATATATATATATATATATATATATATATATATATATATATATATATATAATGTATGTATGTGTGTGTGTGTATACATATATTTATTATATATATATATATATATATATGTATATATATAATATTTTATTATAATATACACATATATATATGTTTGTATAAAATTATATCATACGAAAATATTTGTAAACTGAATGAATATATGTAAGATAAAGAATATAAAGATAAAGAAAGAGAGAGAGAGAGAGAGAGAGAGAGAGAGAGAGAGAGAGAGAGAGAGAGAGAGAGAATATTACAGAAAACTCAAAGGAAATGATAAACTATCGGATAAAATCTGAAACCTGTTCAAGACTGCATCAAAATAGAGAGAGAGAGAGAGAGAGAGAGAGAGGGTACCTGCCTTACTCCAAGGAAGCAGCCTCTGGGTCCGACCCTTCCCTTCAAGGCTGCCCTCAAGAGACTGGCCAGCCTTGGGGGCTTCTGGGGCCCATCCTTGAAATTCTTCGGCGCTCTCCAGTCCTGCTTCCCCAGCTTGGCAGGATACCTGCTTTCCTCTGAGAATGCAGCCTCTGGGTCAGACCCTTCCCTTCCAAGCTGCCCTAAAGAGACTGGCCTGCCTTGAGGCTTTTGGGCCTTCCCCTTGAAGTTTTTGGGCCCTTTCCAGGACCACTTCCCCAGCCTCGCAGGATACCTGCCTTCCTCCGAGGAAGCAGCCTCTGGGTCGAACCCTTCCCTTCAAAGCTGCCCTCAAAAGACTGGAGAGCCTTGGGGGCTTTTGGGGCCCATCCTTGAGGGGCTTGGACCATCTCCAGGTCCGCTTCCCCAGCCTGGCAGGATACCTGCCTTCTTCCGAGGAAGCAGCCTCTGGGTCGGACCCTTCCCTTCACCATACTCTTTGCTTTCTCTTACCCAGCTTTTCAAATATGACACTTGCTCTCTCTGAAGGCTTCCAGATGATTTGAAGCATCTTGGAGATTGTTCCTGGACACTTTGGAGTTCAGCGCATGTGCGAATGGCATTTCTCTCATTCTTCCAAGAGCTGGAGACTGAAGGATTCCAAAATGTCTTCAAGGAAAATCCCAAAGGTTTTAGATCATTTTAACATCGCGTTAACCATTACTTAGAGTTCTTTTTCTGACACATAAGCAGTTTCTTAACTTTAACAAGTCGTCTTCTATAATCTTCTGGGATTCCCTCTATCTGATCTGATATATATAGTGCATGCTTTTTTTATTTTTGTTTAATTTTTACTATTTTACCGAAATTTCATCCGATTTTCATGATGCTTACTTTGATTAGTATTTATAAATACCTGATCTCTTAACCTGAATATTGATGACCTTTATCAAACTGTTCCAGTCTGTGGACCTTTTTTAAGCTAAACATTATTTTCGATATCACATAACAGTATTTCCCATAAATGTCAAAACTCTTGTGATAACATGACCATGACTTCAATATTCTTAAGCTTTTCTTTATCTCAGACCATTCTGACCTTATGGGTCTTTGGATCAACACCTCTGTCCTCTCCAACGATTCCCTTCCTGCAAAACCACCTCTGATACTCTGGAAGTTCTCTGTTAGGTGACTTATTAGCCTTTCTCCTTCATTTTTTCTTGTTTGGGGTGTTTTCTGCGGAGTGGTGATTGTTGCTTTTGTAACTGAGACACTGACCTTTGGACACTGAATGTCGATAAGAATTTACCCACACTTAATGAAACATTTGTCCCTTCCTGCATCATAACTTCCTCTCTTTCTAGCCATTGATTTGACTGATCTTGGTTCTCAGCCATATGGTTGAGACAGCAGTAGCATCAGTCATTACTTCTTTTGTACATGTTAGGAAGTGTTGTCTCACTGTATTTCAAACTGGTAGTTGTACTACTAGTCTCTTGTACTACGAAAAATCTGGCATCCCGATTCCCAAGAACGAATCTCCGATATCAAACGCATTTAGCAGTGGAAGGCTTTTTAAGGCACCTAGAAAGTTTAGCCTACTGTACACAAATATTCCCTGCTCAAAAATGAACTACGTAAGATTGATATCTATTTAGGCTACAGAATTCAAGGCTAACACTAGTCTGCCGTCAGTGGCATTTAAAAGCTTGAAACAATAAATATCAGCTTACATATTCTCAACCCCTGCAAAATTCATTGAATTTGTAAAACTACTTGGAGATGCGGGGTATCGATCCCCGTACCTCTCACATGCTAAGCGAGCGCTCTACCACTTGAGCTACATCCCCGTGAAAGTAAGAGAATTAAGACCTTCAAGACGAATTAAATGGAAGGAGACAATGGTCAGACCAGTACCACGCCCAGGATCCTGACTGCACCACATAGCGAAAGTCGTCGATCCGCAGCGGTCTGACGGGCGCTCGAATCTCCAGGTGCCGAATCGTTTATCAGCTTCCCTTCGCCTTCGGTGATATTCCTGAGGTAGGATGAATTGGATATTAACGTCATTTGTAGCTCGATATTTTGATACACACTCACACACACACACACACACACACACACACACACACACACACACACACATATATATATATATATATATATATATATATATATATATATATATATATATATATATATATATATATATATGCTTAAAAATCACAGTAGATGCACGTGACTTCAGTGTATAAGCGAATCCCACTGGCAAAAGACAGGCAGAAGTTCAGTAGTACCAAGCGCTTTCACGTTTATTGATGCATCGTCGGGGCACAAATGAGACACAAATATGAAGAAGGTTACAAAGTAAACAAATAGAACAAGAAATACCAGATGGTCAATTGTCAAAGGGTAATAAACAGAAAGTTAATCCAGGATAATCCGGGATCGAGCTGTCACAAACTGAACCTAAGACCAAACAAAATGACATACCAGATTTAGGTTAAAACATGTATAACCTTGAATACCAGATGGTTAATTGCCAGAAAAGAAAAGGTTAATCCACGGCAAATCCGGGATCACGCGGTCACAAACTAATCCAAATATATACTTAACCATAAGGAAAACGGAATATTACCCATTCAAATTGCAGTAACGTATAAAAATTAATATCAATTTTGCTTATATTTATCAACAACTTTTTTAATTATTAAAGCATCAAGTTTAAATAAACCAAGACTTAAATTTAGATCACTTTCATTATTTGACTTAATAAAACAAGATTCGATGATATTCCTTTTAACTGTGTCATTGCACGGGACTAAAGGTCTTGCTTTACTCCAGTTAATAGGATGATCTAAATCTCTCATATGTACGAATAATGCATTCGATATTTGGCCAGTTCTCACAGAATATTGGTGTTGTTTGATTCTTTGTGAAAGTGGTTTTCCAGTTTGTCCATAATATATTTTATCACATTTTTACAAGGAATTTCATAGATGCAGCCAGAAACATCTCTAGGAGAATTTTTTATCACTAAACTCTCAACATTAAAATTACTGAAAACAACATTTATGTTGAAAAGCTTTAAAATTCTAGGAATTTGTAAAAACCTTTCGTCATACGGTAATTTGAGAATATTATGCTTACTGAATTCAAGTTTGTTATTAGTTAAATAAAATGTTTTCTTGGCTCTTTTCCATGCTACATCTACAAAGGTCCTTGGGTATTTAAGTTTCAAAGCAATATCATAAATAGTTTTGATCTCAGCATCAATGAACTGCGGGCTACAAACACGTAAAGCCCTTAAGAACATTCCAGAAAAAACAGAGAATTTAACATTCTGATGGTGATTGGAATAATAATGAACAAAAGAGGCAATGTTAGTTGATTTTCGAAAGACTGAAAAGGTGAAATTTCTATCATGTCTATGGACAGTTACATCAAGAAAATTCAAACTACAATTTCTTTCTTCCTCTACAGTAAATTTTATAGAAGGGACTAAATTATTTAGCTTAACGAGAAATTCCTGGAGATTTTCGTGAACTGGCCAGATACAAAAATGTCATCTACATACCAAAACCATATAACTTTTCAGGGGCAAAATTTTGGTAAGAATTTTGTCTCAAAAATTCCATGTAAATATTGCTAAGGACACAGGAGATAAGGGATTACCCATAGCCATACCAAACTTTTGTACAAAAATTCCCCATTGAAACAAAATTTACTATCTTTGATACAAACCTTATAAGTTTTGTGAGGTTTGCTACAGTTAAGGGAATGTCATAACTTACTAATTCTTCCTCTAAAAATCCAGTAAATCATCTACCGGCACTTTTTGTAAATAAAGAGACAACATCAAAACTAACCATAGTAAAATCAGATTTCAAATTCAAGCTATTCAATTTGTCTATAAAGTCGACATTATTTTTTATATTCATATTAGAAATGTTTCCTACCAATGGTGTAAGAATTTTTACAAGCCATTTAGATAAGTTATACGAAACTGAGCCTGCTGAACTAATGATTGGTCTAATAGGGTTATTGATTTTGTGCGTCTTGACTAAACCGTAGAGATATGGTAGGGAGGGGCACTGTGTGGTAAACTGTTTAATTAAATGGTCAGAGCCCTTAAAAATGGATTTAATTTGTTTGCTAAAATGAGAGTTAACTGTCTGTGTGGGATCTGACCTCAGTTTCGTATAAGTTCCACTATCATTCAATAATGCCATTATTTTATTTATGTAGTCACTTTTATTCATTATTACCACTGCATTGGACTTATCAGCCTTTGTTACTTGCAATGTTTCGTCTTTTTTAAGGTTTTTGTATGCCTGGAGAAATCGTACGGGAACATTTGGGGAAGAAGGCTTGGCCATAGCACCATACACAATACCTTTACAAATACTGATGTCATCAGGACACAAATCATGACAAAATTTTTCCAAATAACAAAATGATTTTGAAATGTTAACATAATCTAGGTTACCGTCAGAAACACCAAAACTTAATCCATATCCTAAAGCCGCTGTTGTAGCACTATCCACTGGTTTATTGTTATGGTAAACTAAGAAAGTGTTGCAACCGTCTTGAAAGGAAGCTTCAATTTAAGCTGAAGAACCTTATTGCTGAAAGCGACAGAACTAAACATGCCAACGTGAATTTTATCGTTAATTTATCAGACAAACCAGTGGATAGTGCTACGATATTTATTTTCCTACAGTAAGAAAATAAATCTTGTAATTTATTATAAGAACCACCGCACCCGTGATCTTGTGATGAAGAATGACCCCTCTCCACCAGCAAGAGAACCCCTCAAGCAGAAGAACGTGGTCTACCAATTTGTATGTCCTGTCCGAGGATGCCCCGGTGCTTATATTGGAATGACCACGATGCGTCTGTCAAAAGGGATCTCCTTCCCACGCCCAGGAGGGTGCCATCATGAACCACGCCCATAACTACTCACAATATTTCCATCTCCCGCGACAGTATTATACAAAATATAAGTATAATCGGGAGAGCCGCCGACCCCCTCGACGTCTGCGCGTGCTAGAGGCGCCTCATTGCCGAGAGAAAACCAACAATGAATACGACGCAGGAGGCATCGCTCCTACCCACGAATTTAAGAAGAATAATGCAGAACACCCACTAAATCCAACGAATACCTGAAAACGACAACCCTGAGAATGGAGATGCCCCTGATGAGCGAGGCGCCCTTCGAGACAATCGCCCGACTACGACAGAAAGAGTAGATAATGACATCATGCATCCTCAGCCCAATAGCAGCCAAACTACCGATGATGTCAGCGGGCATGACATCACGCAACGGCAGGCCAATGGGAACGCTGGAATGAATGATATTCCCAGGTTGCGAAGATCTGTCAGGATCGAGCTTCGCTGCAGAAATTTGGCTTGAAGTTCGCCGACTGCAACCAATCAGAATTCGCCGTCCATGACCCCCCCTGAAGCCCGTGTATAAGTTCAGAAGGACCTATGCAATTTGCCAGTCCTCTACTAGCTCCCGCTGGAGAATGACAGAAGAGTCTGTCGAAACGTCGCGGCAACAATTGTATAGAACTAACTGTATAGAATATATAAAGAAGCAGAATCCAGATTTTGACTTTTCCCCAATGAAATGACAAATATAGACGAGCTGTTAGCACGCACCTCCACTGAAGAGAAGTCCGCAATAAGGAAAATAGAAAAAGTCTTCTACAAAATAAATGCAGCTGAAGCAGCAATAATATACAATAATAATAATAATAATAATATAATAGTAAAAACAATATCATTAAGAGTATTAATAATAAGATAATATTAATAGCAAAAAAAGCTAAAAATAATAATAGTAATAAAGTATAGTACTATGAGCCAGACTGAGGCCTTTAAATATGGCCGCCCGAGGTCACACGCTCAGCAGGTAGATCACCACTCCAGTGACTGACGCTCTATGACTTCTGAAATTATATATATATATATATATATATATATATATATATATATATATATATATATATATATATATATATATGTATATATACATATACTGTATATATATATATATATATATATGTATATGTATATGTATATATATACACATATATGTATGTATGTATATGTATATACTCATATATATATATATATATATATATATATATATATATATATATATATATATATATATATATATATATATATATATATATATATATATATATATATATATATATATATATATATATATATATATATATATATATATATATATATATATATATACTGCAGTGAAGGAAACTTCTTTTCAAGCAACCTCACCCGTTTGTACATCTGTAACGTAACAGAGAAAGAAACACAATTCATTTTAATTGTTTTAATTACCAGAACTGTGGGTTTTCATCCGCCCCTTCATCAGCTCTCTCCTTCATTCCCAAAATGGATAAGCCTTTAATCCTTCTCTCTGTTCAATATGACTACCTAAGGACTTGTTTCCAGGTGACCTTCTAAGGTGCCTTCCTCAATGGCCTCAGACAACGGGCAAGGGAGGAACAAAAAAGAGAAAGTTGGCACCGCACCACCTGGGCATGGTAAGCTCTCCCCGAGTTCTGACTGGATGCCATGTGCTTGCTAGAAAACGAGGTGAATTTTGGCCTTTGCGCCATCTGTCCGGATGCCCATGTGTATTCCCCTGAGGTTAGAAATAGATGATGCAACAGCAGTCGAGAGAGAGAAGCGCTCAAAACTCCACTAAGGACAGATGTCCTTACCTTTGCCTGTTCCTTGTACCCTCCACTTGTTCGACTCGGAAGTTCGAGCCAGTATACTTTTGTTGTGGCATCCCCTTAATTCCCTCCTACAGCGTCGGCGCCCTGTTGAACAACAGCATCGTCATCTTGACAAAGGTAATGTACTGGGAATAAGGTTTCTTAGTCAGTCACGGTCCTGTTATTTCTCTGATTTATTTTCTCTTTCCATTGTGCGATCACCTTCAGTAATTTGTTGAACTGAGTTATTTGGCACCATCTGCGCATTCCCTCAGTTCCCTTTGAGCGCCTTATTATTCTTACAAGTAACCGTCTTGCATATCTAGCAGATTGGCCCTGGCTGTGGAACCACTCGGCTCTATCCTATGTGCAGTGGCCTTATGCCACCCCTTAATCTACCCCTCTGAAATGTTCCTGTTATGACAACATCATCGGCATAGAATATTTTTCCTGTGTAGGATTCATTCATTTAGCAGGTCTTTATTATTACCTGCCCAGTAATTCGTCATTCTTCTGATCTGTGTTTATTATGTAAATATAATTAATTAAGAGAACCCTTGAGTTTTTCGTAAACTTCCCCTAAGCCACAGATTTTCCCTTGATTTATTCATCTATGGAGTTGCCTTATCAGTCTATTTAGGCAGATGATTTAATGAAATACAGTAGATTTCTTGATAATGTAAAAATTCCCAGCATTTATCCTTTGTCTCCCAGAATCCTGTAAGTAAGTATCAAAGGTATATTCAACATGACTAATATATATATATATATATATATATATATATATATATATATATATATATATATATATATATATATATACAATTGTAACAGCCACAATGCCCTCTTAACTTTCTTGAATTCTTCATCGCACTGAGGCTATTACAATTACATATGTATCTGGTAAATAGTGACCAGTAGATTCTATATATATATATATATATATATATATATATATATATATATATATATATATATATATATATATATATATATATATATATAGACAATACCATATATAATGAAAGAGAAACAATGGAGCACTGCAAGGCCTTTTAACTTCCTGTCCTTTACTTAGCAGACTGAGGAAATATAAAAATAAGTTTACAAAGAAAGCTCGTATAAATGACTGATGGTGGATTACAAAGGGAAAAATATGCACATGGAATCCAACACAATTGAAGAATTAAAAACAGGGTTAAGTTATCACAAAGGATTAGGCTCAACAGCTCAGAAGCAGGTACAGGACAATTAAAAGATTGTACAAGGTAGGTGACTGACCACCAAAAAATGTTATAAAAGTACTACTCAATAATTCTCACTTTGGTAAACACTAACAATTTAAAAAAAATATATTAGATATATGAATACATAGAAAATATATATATAAGGTAAATAATTTGGAATTAAGTCAGTGATTTTATCTTTTAGTTCATTCTTGAGCATATTACTAATACAGGGGTCCAAATAATACACGCCACGGCTAAAGTTAAAATTACAACTGGAATTAAGCTGTATAATAGCAGATTCTAAAAGATTTTTTGAAGAGAAATCTTTCGATCTGGCAATCACTGAACTTTCAGTCCAATTTATCCTGTGAGAGTTTTCACTTGAACTAATGAATATAGCAGTGGATGTTTGCCCTGTTTTGACAGAATACTTATGCTGTTTAATACGCACATCTAAACCCTTGCTAGATTGGCAGAGATAAAAAGAGGGCAGTCCAAAGATGGTATT
>NC_089764.1:13638326-13668326 GCF_040412425.1 Macrobrachium rosenbergii
ACTTTCTAGTGTTTAATAAGTGTTTAAGGATTTGATGAGCATTTAGGGTTTAGTGAGTGTTTAGTGTATAGTGAGTACTTAGTGAATGTTTAGTGTGTAGTGAGTGCTTAGTGAATGCATAGTGTTTAGTGTTTAACAAATGTTTAGCATTAAGTGGGTGTTTAGTGAATGTTTACTGAGTGTTTGGAGTACAGTGAGTACTTAGCGTGTTTAGTGTTTTATGAGTGTTTAGTGTATAGTGAGTGCCTAGTGAGTGTTGAGTATTCAGTGAGTGTTTAGTGTTATTGAGCATGAGTGTATAGTAAGTGTGAGTGTTTAGTAAGTGTGAGTGTGAGTGCGTAGTTGTGTGTTTAGTGATGTGAGTGTATAGTAAGTGTGAGTGTTTAGTGAGTGTAGGTGTACTGTGAATGTTAGTGTTTAGTGATTGTGTGAGTGCATAGTTGTGTGTTTAGTGATGGAAGTGTATAGTAAGTGTGAGTGTTTAGTGAGTGTAGGTGTACTGTGAATGTTAGTGTTTAGTGATTGTACATTACTTTTTAGTTAGTGTTTAGTGACTGTATGCAGAGAAAGTCCTGTAATGTACAGGAACCATTTATGCCAGACATTGCTTAGATCCAAGAGCAGATCTTAGGCCTTGACCACAATAGTTGGAGTGCTTAGGACAACCTGTTTTTGGAAAGGTAATTTGTCTCTGTGAAATTGGGTCAGGTAATATAATAATAATCATCATAGTAACAACAGCAACTATATATAATAATAATAATAATAATAATAATAATAATAATAATAATAATAATAATAATAATAATAATAATAATAAAGTATAGTACTATGAGCTTGACCGAGGCCTTTCAATATGGTCGCCCGAGGTCACACGCTCGGCAGGGAGATCGTCACTCCAGTGTTTGACTCTCTATGACAGCACCAAAGAACAGGGTTTTATGGAGAAGAAATCGGAGACGAAAGGCTTCGAAAAGCCTGGAGATTGTCTTGAAGCCTTCGGAAGCCCCAGAAGCCTCCGGAATTCCCAGAAGCCTCCTGAATTCCCAGAAGCCTTCGGAATTCCCAAAAGTCTTCGGAATTCCAGAAGCCTTCAGAATTCCCAGATGCCTCCAGACACGCAAACAGAGCCAATAAGGCAGCCAAGGAAAGTAAGAATAACAATAATATATATATATATATATATATATATATATATATATATATATATATATATATATATATATATATATATATATATATATATATATATATATATATATATATATATATATATATATATATATATATATATATATATATATATATATATATATATATATATTCGTGTACTTATACTCTGTTTAATATTCCTTATACTTTGATTAATATTTTTACGCTGGTTTGTTAATATTTTAACATTATGACCACAAAATATAAGACTAAATGGATGCAATTCATAAAGCTAATTGACTTCATGATTCCTTTGCTATTTCGTTATGGCTTCAAGAGTCAAGAAGCAAGAACGCCCGGTTATTACGAGCGCTAACGTCTGTTAATAAGGCCCTGATAATAGTAATTTTAATCATTCTTTTTTTATGACACTGACTTCTTATGATATATAAATGTAGTTATCTAATTCAGGGTTTCTTAATTGTGGCCATATGGACGCCCTGGAGCCCTTGAGAAGTTTCCAGAGACCACAGGATAAAATTAGAAAAAATGGGTCCTACGGGTACACAGGGAAGAAAAGTTAATAGGCTAAATTGGATTACTTTGAATTGCTAAATGCAATTTTCACTAGGTATAGAAAACTTTCACGGTCTTTTCAAGGGTTAACGATGGCTGAACAGCAAATTATCCCTGTATAATTAAACATATGTCACAGCACGCAATATACGCGAAAGGAAGTTTAGGTTTCAGCATCAAAATAGTTTTCCCTGCAACTTGTTGTCATTGGGAAGTATTAGTGAGTTTTTATCAAACAAAACTTTCATTCAGATTATGATTTCCATTGATTTACAACTGAAGTAGGAAGGAGTTTTGAGTCCATAGTTCTATCCAAACTATAGTCATTGATATACAGTATTTACTTCTCAAGATGCAGTAACTCACAGGAGTCAAGAAAACTCAAGTTGGCTTGAGGGCCAAGGCTGTAAAAGGTTGAGTCAGTAGATGCGCTTTTTTTTTTAAGATCTTCAAGGAATAATTCTCTGTGAATGGAAATAAGTATGAAAAGCACCCTTCCATCATCACTATACTTCTTATCATTGGCATTTGTTATCTTCAGTTCCATAAAAATAAAGGTAATGATATGAAATATTTCAATTTCTAAACACAAACTCACCATTAACTGGAAAACGATTGGTTTTCAGAGTAACATGTAAGCCAAAGGAATTAACTTGATTTTTCCCATGATTTTACTTGTCCCAGTGATTTCCATGAATAAATGCTTCTGTGTTTCGTTTTACATTTTAACAATCTACTTTGGCATATGCTCCTCATTCGTTTGGGCAACGACGCAAAACTGACTCACTAATTTCTGTTTTTAGGTGTCTATAAAATTTAAGTGTTCTCATTTTTTCCGTTTAATATTTGAATTTTGGCATATTATTATTGGTTAAAATGACTTATTTGCTTTTTATTATTTCAGCAATGCTTCCGATTTTCATGAAGATGACTCACAATCTATAGAATATTTATTACAAAAAGTTGGTATATTTATTCTTCATCTTTTATTTTTGATTCTCTAACTTGTATTTAAACAACTGCACAGTAGAAAAAATGTCCTGCTGTCTTTTCTAGCAACTTGTGTATACTGTATATTCACATTCAATATGTATAATCATTAACAAAATTCATATTGCACTTAACATTTATCTTGTTCTAAAAAATTTTCTATTTTATATAGCTGTCACATAGATTAGCACTCAGTCATGTCTGCTTGTGTCAAATATTAGTGATTTGGATTTTGTAAAGTAGCCCCCGCTCCTTCTCTCTCTCTCTCTCTCTCTCTCTCTCTCTCTCTCTCTCTCTCTCTCTCTCTCCTCTTCTCTCCTCTTCCTTTTTCCTTTTCTCCAGCAAACGTTAAACGATTTTTTTCTCATAGCTACAGCTTCTTGTAAACTTTTAATTACAAAAAAATCTTAAAAAAATCATTGGTGTATTCATTCAGAAACAGACTAAAAATACACCAGAGCAAAAATGTTTGTTGAGAAGTAAGCATAGCCGGAAACCTCAAGACCGTTTCCGGCGTACTGTGTGGTCGGTTCTATTACTAAACCAATTACTTATTTCTTTGGGACTTGACGCTGTTTACCAACTGCTCAGGGTTCTTGCATTCATTTACTACATCGACTGCGATCATTCTGGATAGCGAACTGTATCACTGTAACGGAGGGTGTCTATTTTTTCTCCATTACCTGATAGACTAAGTGTGGTAGCCGCTGTCATTCATCATTACTTTTTCGTTATTGTTAACATGCTTCCTCATACGCTAAGCGAGTACTCGGCCATTTGAGGCGCATACCTTAGCGCAATTTGTGAGGAGACCCGTTAGTGGGAAACAGTGTATTCGTATTATCAACTATACGTCTGGCCAGATGGACTCTTGGCCAGGTATATAAATGCAGCAACTGACACTGCTTGATTCAAACACGGAGTATGACTGTTTGGCGCAACTGACGTTCCTTGTCGCTTGATGTTGCGGTAAGATTAAATTGTCCTTATGTCAGCACAAGCTATGGCTCTTCATAGCAGGCAGTAAAAAAGAAAAAAATTAATGTATCTCTTGTCTAAACGCTCTAATAAATGACTGAGCTAACGTTACAGTGACGACTTCAAAATGATTTATATACACTTTAATTCTATACGTTGCTGCTTATATCCGTAAGGAGAGATTTGTTCAGAGGCGAAATAGGTTTGAAAAGATTCTGTTCATTATCAGAGTGGATTGGAGTAGCATGTGTGCTAAACTGGGCCGTTGATGTTTTCAAAATATATTACTACCCCTCCAACTTAATACCATATTCATCATCTTACGAAACGACTTTAAAAAAAATAAATGTGCAATGCATCAAAAATTGCAAGAAACGTCAAAATGGTATATACAAAATTGCACGAAATTACCGATTACACTTAAACATTAAACGAATGATAATAATAAAATAAAAAAGAATTACGAGACACGACGATCTTGTATTGAAGTTGCTTGGCGTTTCTGGTGCGCCCAAAATACCCAACAGATTAATGTATTGCTTCATTGACTGGAGCATTTCCTCCAATTACCTGTGGCTGCTGGCCCGTCTCAGCTACTGTATACCCACTGCCTACGATAATGCCCATTTTTTTTTATTTATTACTTTAGCGTATATCTGCGAGCTTAGTTATTATCCTTCTATTTTTTTTGCTTATTATTAGCTTTATTTAATTACATGCAAATCTGATTTTTTCTATTTGATAGACTTTTTGCTCTAGGTCTTTTTATTTTAAGGAAATTAGCTGTGCAATGGATAATCCTGTTGCTTGCTCCCACAAGAATTCTGCACATTATGAAGAAATAATAATATAAAAATAATAATAATAATAATAATAATAATAATAATAATAATAATAATAAGAAGAAGAAGAAGAAGAAGAAGAAGAAGAAGATAAAAAGTATTATTATTATTATTATTATTATTATTATTATTATTACTGGATCAAAAACATATTATTACATAAAAATAATAATAATAATAATAATAATAATAATAATAATAATAATAATAATAATAAGAAGAAGAAGAAGAAGAAGAAGAAGAAGAAGAAGAAGAAGAAGAAGATAAAAGTATTATTATTATTATTATTATTATTATTATTATTATTATTATTATTATTATTATTACTGAATAAAAAACATATATATACATACATGCATACATGCATACATAATAATAATAATAATAATAATAATAATAATAATAATAATAATAAGAAGAAGAAGAAGAAGAAGAAGAAGAAGAAGAAGAAGAAGAAGAAGAAGAAGAAGAGATCGTATTCTTACGAGGCAATCCAAGCTAAATAATTCTGTTTCATTAAGGAAAGACAAAACACTTCAGACCATCAAGAACCAGCCTCATTCCAACAGTGAACACTGAACACTAAAAGTATGCGATAAAAGACTATTGTGATCACTTTATCTTCTTATCAGTTAGTTTATTTCACTGCGATGTAATCTGCTAATTTCTTCATATTTTATCGTTTTTTATTATCTTATCAGAGTGTTACTTTACGAATTTCGTTTTTATCTTTTATTTGAAACAACGATGAAATGAAATGAAGTCTAATCTTCAATTCACTTTTTTTTTCTATTGCGTGACAAAAGAATTTACTTTCAAAGCATTTTCTTGCGTCACATTCAGTTCTTCCATCGGTTGTCACTTGACATATTTGTGCTTTTTCATCCGTCGACAAAGTATTGCTGACAAAACTAATACCGGCCTCTCCCTTGTCCTTGATTTCTCAACCGTATACATACATATATATACACATATATACAGTCATACACACATAAACATAAACTCGTGAGTGAGACTAATTATTGTTACTAAGATAACAATAGTCAAATGATCATCTGTCAAATGATAGTTACTAAGGTTAGAGTGACCATGTCACCAAATTCTTAACAACCATAGGGGCAATAATCAACTGAACAAAATCCAATGTATATAATATATATATATATATATATATATATATATATATATATATATATATATATATATATATATATATATATATATATATATATATATATATATATATATATATATATATATATCGAGGTTTGTTTACCTCCAGAGAACTGCTCATTGGATTTTACTCAGTTGATTGCTGCCCATATGGTTGTTAAGAATTTGGTGACATGGTCACTCTAAAGCAACTATCATTTGACAGATGATCATTTGATTATTGTTATCTTGGTAACAATAATTAGTCTCACTCACGAGTAGTGTATCGTCCGGGTTAAGCATGATTTTTTTATTTATTCCATTTAAAGACTGATGTACCAGTTATCGTCTACTTTTGTGCTTTTTCATATATACGGCTATTAAGTCATATTACACATTTTAATGTCAAGATCGCAAAAGAAGTTAAGAAGAGTGGAAAGAATGAGAAACAACACACACACACACACACACACACATATATATATATATATATATATATATATATATATATATATATATATATATATATATATATATATATATATATATATATATAACGAAGAGGTGATAAAAAAGCTGACATAGAAGATTAGCAGACAGTCACGTAAAAGAAAACAGGTAAAAAATGCGCCGAAGTTTCTTCGGTACAGTCGAGTTTTCTGTGCAGCCGCTGCAGCGTATAATCAAGGCCACCGATAATAGATCTGTCTTTCGGTGGTCTCGGTATAATGCTGCATGAGTCGCGGCCCATGAAACTTTAACCACGGCCCGGTGGTGGCCTATCCTATATCATTGCCAGAAGCACGATTATGGCTAACTTTAACCTTAAATAAAATAAAAACCACTGAGGCTAGAGGCCTGCAATTTGGTATGTTTGACGATTGGACGGTGGATGATCAACATGCCAATTTGCAGCCCTCGAGCCTCAGTAGTTTTTAAAATCTGAGGGCGGACAGAAAAAGTGCGGACGGACAGACAAAGCCGGCACAGTAGTTTTCTTTTACAGGAAACTAAAAAGTGGCATTGGACAAGTGAAGAGGGGTTTCTAATTTAGGATTATTTGAGAGGAATAGCGAGAGGAAGGCGGAGAAAGAGAGGATACTATCGAGAGAGAGGTACTGGAACTGACAGACCACGATATCTACGAAAAATGAGACGGCGTCCTCGATTATGATTGCATGTTCTTGCTACTGCATTCTAGAAATACGTGTCAGCTGATGGAGTTAAGGCTGTTTCTCACGGATGGAGATTCGTTCTTGAACTTTGCTTCCTTTTTTGCTATTCCTTTTAAGGGGAAACGATTTATTAATTAATATAAATAAATGTATACACACACTCACACATATATATATATATATTTATTAATTAATATAAATAAATGTATACACACACTCACACACACATATATATATATATATGTATATAAACATTAAGTTACAACTGTCGTTTAATATCCAATTCGCTCTACTTCGGGAATATCACCGAAGGGGAATTATAAGCGATAGATGGATTGGTTCTTAAGTGACTCGAACACTTGTCAGTACCATCCAACAACTTCCAGTCAACGTTCAAAACCACTGAGCCATGAAACGGTTTTGAACGTCGACCTGAAGTCGCTGGAGGGTACTGTAGAGTGTTCGAGTCATACAGGTACAGTACTAACCCATTTATCACTTATAATTCCCCTTCAGTGATATTCCTGTAGCGCGAATTGGATGTTAAACAACATTAAATGTGGTGTAACTTAATTTTTGTATATAAATCACGGTGATGGGATTACACACACACACACACACATATATATGTGTGTGTGTATGTACATATAAGTAAGCATGTTGGTGATTGGTTGTTTGGTTTCGATTAAACCGGTTTATGACAGCAAGGGTTCTTACCTTAACACGTCCAACAGAACCAGATTAAGTTCCTGCCAGATTCATTGCAGTGCAAGACACCAGAAGGAGAAAATAATGTCGGGGTAATTTTAACAAGCAACGTATGATTTTTCTCGCATTGAGGGGTAGGAGTCTGCCTTTGGAATCTATTTTTTCCTCATTCTAATCATTAGACAAACCTCAGCATCTGCTCTGCTTGGAGGAACTTTATGTCAAGCCATTAAGTTAATTACAGCAGTAAATTATACTCTGTTGACAGAAAACAGCTGTGGTTTATTACCCGAGTTGATTGATATATAATTTGAGATTACAAGCAAGCCCCATTGTTTGAATAATAATAATAATAATAATAATAATAATAATAATAATAATAATAATAATAATAATAATAATAATAATAAGGGAAGAAGGACTGATAAAAGTAGATGAAGACCCAGAAATATACAGAGAAAAGAGACTGAAAAACAGAGCAGAGGAATGGCACAGCAAACCAATGCACAGACAGTACATGAGACAGACACAAGAACTGGCCAGCGATGAAACATGGGAATGGCTACAGAGGGGAGAACTGAAGAAGGAAACAGAAGGAATGCTGACAGCGGCACAAGATCAGGCCCTAAGAACCAGATACGCTGAAAGAACAATAGATGGAAATAACATCTCACCCATATGCAGGAAGTGCAATATGAGATGAGACCATAAACTACATAGCAAGCAAATGTCCGGCGCCTGCACAGAACCAGTAAAAAAAGAGGCATGATTCAGTATCAAAAGCCCTCCACTGGAGCCTGTGCAAGAAACACCAGCTAGCTTGCAGTAACAAGTGGTATGAACACACCCACCTGAGGGCGTGATAGATAATGATCAGGCAAAGATCCTTTGGGACTATGGAACCAGAACAGATAGGGTGATGTGTGCCAGTAGACCAGACGTGTCGTTGATTGACAAAATCAATAAGAAAGTATCACTCATTGATGTGGCAATACCGTGGGACACCAGAGTAGATGAGAAAGAAAGAGTAAAAATTTATAAGTATCAAGACCTGAAAATCGAAATAAGAAGGATGTGGGATATGCCAGTGGAAATTGTATGCATAATTATAGGAACACTAGGCACGATCCCAAGATCCCTGAAAAGGAATCTGGAAAAACTAGATACCGAAGTAGCTCCAGGACTCATGCAGAAGAGTGTGCTACTAGAAACATAGTGAGAAAAGTGATGGACTCCTAAGGAGGCAGGCTGCAACCCGGAACCCCACACTATAAAAACCACCCAGCAGAATGGGATGACTGTGATAAAATAATAATAATATATTGCTCAAGTAATTCTTGTGGATCCATGCTCTTAATACCTCGGATTTTCAGTCCAAGGAAAAGTTTATCAGAGCTTTGGCAAAATCTTAGATTTGACCCTTTTCACTAACGTGAGTAGCACATGAACCTTTATTTCCCTCTCAGTGCCCGAATGAATTTCCAAGCCTCGCACTCGGTTTGAAACTAACTAACATCCGGTTCCAAATAAGGCAGGAAGAGACAAAGGAACGAGGCAACGTAGGTGAGGTGGGTACATCTGACTTAGGTGCCCTACTGTAAAACTCAGCTTCAGGTATTTAACAAGAAGTCAGAGAACGGAATGGAATGAAATGGAAAATTTAGACAAATAACCAAGTGCTGGGACTTAAGAGGTCATTCAGCGCTGAAGGGAAATTGAGAGTAAAAAGGCTTTAAAGGTCTTACAGGAAAAAAAACTATGAAACAAGCTGGCAGAGGGTGGAAAGTAAGATGGAAAACATTATTGTATATTGGAATGACAGGGTTGCAAAGTAAGATGCAGAGAAAAGTGACTGCACCCAGTGAAACGCACTGATGAATATCTACCGGGAAGAAGTTAGAAAAAGGAATGACAGGGGTTGCAACCACTGAGGCTGATTAACAGGCACGCTGGCAGATTAGAATCGTGGCTAAGAACCAATTGGCTTAGCAAGGGCACCCATTTGAAGACATTCAGTGAGAAATGAATTTCTATCACCAGAAATAAACTAACTCTTCATCAGCCGGGGGACCCAGCGAGTGCCAGAGCTGTTAGAGAGTGATCCATTGATCGCTTCGGTGGGCGCTTTTGAACTTTGAATTTCCTTACCGTGGCTCTACTTTGTTACCAGTCGCTAAGATCTGCCTTCGGAATAGTTGCAGTTATTCCATGTATGATTCAGGAGCAGAATGAGAAAAGGAATAATGAACAATAACAAGATACCACAAAACCGGGTGTGGAGTTAATAATATCGCTGTTTCCCCCGACGCGACGTAGTCGTTATTAGAGCTGTATTTAGCATTCTTGTGTTTCTGGGAGAAAAGATCGTAAAATTCTTCCGAAAGAACCAAAACAATCGTTTCTGGATAGCCACAGATGCAAAACAATACGCAAATGGGAAGTTAGTGGTGAACAAGTAGTGTTTCTTGAGCAGGTGGCCAATCATTCACTTTCTAATAATTCGTTTTTTTTAAGGAAAGGGTTTCTCCAGAAGAGTACGTTGCGACTTGCTTTCACAGTTCTGTAGTTCAAGGAAAGTGTCTTCGAACATTTTTCCTCTTGACGAAGACCGCTATTCCTTCCCAAGCTTTTATTTCCCTACGATAATTTGATTAACTACGATAGAGACTGTAAAATATATAAAAGGAACCATCATTTATTCTTAGTATTTGGTTCTAACACAATAGTTTATACAGATATTGGCATTTGCTGCTGTTTGAATTTAGAGTAAAATTCAGTAATGTTAGTTAGTACTTGACCTGAATCAGCTGATAGTTTAGTAAAGAAATCGCCTCATGATAATCTCACCGATGCCGTTATTTGCTTTAGAAAACTTTGAAACAAATGAATTAGTTCCTCATTGGATGGGTCGATATCGTACTCAGCACTTTAGGCCCGCGTTCGAATTCTCAGGGCCAATGAAGAGTTAGTGAATTTATTTCTGGTGATTGAAATTCATTTCTCGTTATAATGTACATACAATAAGCAGGTCATGTTGCTAGGTAACATACACGTAAAATAAGTCTAATCCTTCGGGCCACATACTAGGAGAGCTGTTAATACATGTTAAACTAAGGTATGCATAGCGTGAAACAAATTAAATTCAGCGCCAGATAGTTCTACTAAACATATCGACATATATATATATATATATATAATATATATATATATATATATATATATATATATATATATATATAGATATATATATAGATAGATAGATAGATAAATAGATAGGTTACACGTTTCACAAACACAATATATATATATATATATATATATATATATATATATATATATATATATATATATATATATATACATATATATTTTTTTTGTAGGCGATCGCCTTTGTGGCATTGACTTCTCTGATGCAAATTTTTACATATTTCCTGACTTCTGTTTTTAATACTTCTTCAAAGTTCTGGATAAGTACAGTCCATAGAGTCGTGGTGTGTTTCCCATTTATTTGAAAATGCTATGGGCCGTTCAGCCTGAATATCAAGCTATTTCCAGTAGAACCAATACATTGTTGTGTTAGGTTAAGCCAACCTTGTGCTGGCACGGGCTCTTGCTCCTGGAGCAGTCCGTAAAGGTTTCAATATATTGAGATTCTCCCTTTCTATTGATATCAAACCATCGGCTGTAAGCGGATTATGGGAGTTGCTAAAGCCTTTATTTACAATGTTTAATTTACAATACATTAGGGTGGTTAGTAGTTAACACTTTGCTATCCGTGTAGACACCCCGGGATTACGTATGTAATCAACTGATAGGTTTGCTGAAAGCAAATAGGTGTTACAGACTAATGCAC
Source organism: Macrobrachium rosenbergii (assembly GCF_040412425.1). Classification (NCBI taxonomy): domain Eukaryota; kingdom Metazoa; phylum Arthropoda; class Malacostraca; order Decapoda; family Palaemonidae; genus Macrobrachium; species Macrobrachium rosenbergii. Next base: position 13,649,753 of record NC_089764.1, read on the forward strand.
ACATAAACAAAGCCACTCCAACATCTAAAAACATAACAGACACCTCACACATCTTGAACTGTCGACCTCGCTGCTGGGAGAAAGGGAGCTGGGGATTGGTATGATACACATACACATCGTTACCGGGGTCTAAGAGATGCCAGGCAGGGCAGCCGATCGAGGCTACGGCCTACCCCAATGCCAAATCAAAGTCCTTCAAAAGAAGGCATCGTGCTTACCCCATATAAAAATGGGAAAAAGCACGTTAAAACAAAGAAGTAGTAGTTTTACGTTCTATTTCTATTTCTTATGTTTCTTATGAAATTATCGATTTCTTCGGTTGTGGTATTTGGATCTGGGTATGTCGCTGTTCTCCGGGGGTGACCTTGACCCTGGTTTCTGGACCATGCAAGTTCCTCATTGGATGGGTGGGTATCGTTCTCAGCTAGCACTCTGCTGGTCCCGCGTTCGATTCTCCGACTGGCCAATGAAGAATCAGAGGAATTTATTTTTGGTAATAGAAATTCATTTCTCGTTATAATGTGGTTCGGATTCCACAATAAGCTGTAGGTCCCGTTACTAGGTAACCAGTTGGTTCTTAGCCACGTAAAATAAGTCTAATCCTTCGGGCCAGCCCTAGGAGAGCTGTTAATCAGCTCAGTGGTCTGGTTAAACTAAGGTATACTTAACTTTTAACTTCTGGACCGTGCAGAGGGTAAACTTCTTTCGGCTTCCAGCCGTGTTTTAAACTAGGATTATTTGTGGCTATGCATACTGCTTCTATGATTGTTATGTCCCGATAAGAATTGCATCTGTATTTTATTTTAGTGCTTTCTATCAAGCCTTGTAGCAATGGTTTCTTGTCATGTTTGTCTGTGTAGTAGCATTGGAAGATGGCTCCTGCGTTTCTGTGCGCGAGTAATCTCCGTCTGAGGGTAGTGGATGTTCTGCCAATGCAATTTTCTCAGGAAGGACTACATTCCTCCTCGGGGCAAATAAATTCATAAACTACATTGGTAGTCATCTCCTTAGGTGTGGGTGTGCATGTGCTATTTCTCATTCCCAGTGATGCCAGTAAGCGGGATTTGCAGCATACTCGTATGTTTATGTCGGTATAAGCGGTTCGTGGTTTGACGTTCTTCCTAATAATCTTCTTGATTATGTTGCTGCTGTTGTTATATTCATTGTTAAAGTTAGTTTGGCAGTATATTGTTATCTGTTGTCCTGTCTTCTGGTCGTGTTGGTCTGTAGTGGTGTCTTGCTTGTAGTATCGGTCAAAAAACTTGCGTATTTCTAATTGTATCATGTCTTCAAATCCGTTGTATTCTGTCTGATTCCAGATGTGCCGCCTTCCACATGATGCAGTGGGTGAAGGCCCTCCGTACATATGAACAGATTACGGACCGTTTATAGGTCTCAGGGCAGTCACCTCTCGCACTCAGGCAGCGTCCGATGTAGGTAGCCTTTGTGTATACCTGGGTGTTATATTTGTTGGTTTCGTTGTTTACTCGTACATCTAAAAATGGAATTTTCTGGTCTGAGCTGAGTTTTATGGTGAAGTTTAGTATGGATTTTTCTGTGATGATGTCTTTTAAAGTCTGAATATCTTGTCTGTTGTTTGTTGCCATGAAAATGTCGTCGATGTATTTTGAATAGATTTCTGGTTTCTCATGATTGTTAAAGACAGTGTCCTCTAAATTTGCCATATATGTGTTCGCCATAAGTGTGTGTGTTTGTACATACATTTCAAGAACAGAGGATTGTAGGTTGATGAAAACCTGTATAATTCAGAAGAGTTAGGAAGAAGGAGAACTGGGAGCTTAGAACGTATTGGATAGTTAAGATGTAAGAAACATCGGAAATTAAAGGCCTTAGTAAAATAGAGGTACCAGAGTTCAAGCAAAATAAAATCGAATGGCGCAGTGTCGCCTATTTACAGGAGCGCAATGTGCTGCTGATGCGCCTTCTGCGTAGGTGTATAGAGCGGCCAAAGCTATGGAAGATTTCTGCACAGGAGATTCTTCGTCGATTCAGAAGTTAAAGTATGAATATGGTAGGGACGTATATGCATTGTTAGTTAATCGAACCGTTCCTACCGTTGCATTTAAATCACCTTCTGCAGCAACCCATTTAGTTTCTTAAAACCTGGCCAATGTGTGAGTTTGTATGTGTTTATGGAGTTTTTCTTTATCATTTATATATATAGTATATATATATATTATATATATATATATATATATATATATACTTAATGATAAATGTTGCCAAGACCAGAAGAACATTCTTTATTATCTTTGAGGTATAAACCTCATCATCAGAGCTGAAAAAAAACCGACAAGGATGAGAATCAATAAAATTACAATAAAATGAATTCATGCAAAAATACTAACGAAATTATAAAATAAACAAGTTAACAGTGTAAAATAACGAAAAATTTTGAAAATAAAACTATAGTGAAATGTAAACAAACTACCACTCACAAAGTAAAATATTTAACGACCTAACTGAGTACCTACTATGAAATTACACGATAGCTAGTTGAATACCAGACGAGTTGTTGTTCAATTCCGGCTTCATCTTTTTAATAGTCAGCGACTCTGAAATTAAAAGGTCCAGTCTATTTGAACAAAAGACAGTACCCGAAAATCCACAGTGAGGATGGTCCTTGCTAAACTGTGTTCTCTAATGGCAGAAAAGGGTGGTTTGAAAACCTGTTATGAGCCAGCGGGAACTAGATCCCACGTATCGCAGACCACACTGCGAACAAGTGAACAAGTAAACGACACAGGAATTAAGGTCCACAGGCAGAGCTTCAAAAGTGATCTTATTGTAAAAGATTACAGAAAACAAACCGGAAACTGATTTGAGGGAAACAATGCTTAAGTATTTCTTGTAACTTTTTCGGACCATATAGCTACTATGACCAAAAGGCAATTTAATGTAGGCCTACTTTACATCTTTACTAGCAGTACTGTACACCGGTCTGGGACAAAACTTTTCATTTAAAAATCTTTCAGAACTTTGTAAAATACAAAAATGGGATATGAGTTTTCAGAAAAGTAATTCTGAGGAAAACCATATCTTGATACCTGACCTTAATTCCTGTGGACCTTAAGTTTACTTGTTCACTTGTTCGCAGTGTGGTCTGCGATGGGATCTAGTTCCCGCTGGCTCAGACACAGAATTTTGGAACACAGAGGTCTTTCTATTAGAACTAGGTTTCCCTTTCCAAACCACCCTTTTCTGCCATTAGAGAACACAGGCACAGGACCATCCTTTCACTGACCTGGAAGACTGTCTTTTTGTTCAAATAGACTGGACCTTTTAATTTCAGAGTCGCTGACTATTAAAAAGATGAAGCCGGAATTGAACAACAACTCGTCTGGTATTCAACTAGCTATCGTGTAATTTCATAGTAGGTACTCAGTTAGGTCGTTAAATATTTTACTTTGTGAGTGGTAGTTTGTTTACATTTCACTATAGTTTTATTTTCATATTTTTATGTTTGTGTTTTTAATTTTTCGTTATTTTACGTCTCACCCTTTAGTTTGTATTTACTTGTTCATTTTATATTTCGTTAGTATTTTTGCTGAAGTTTTATTATGACAATTCATTTTATTGTAATTTTATTGATTCTCATCCTTGTCGGTTTTTAAAAGCCTGATGATGAGGTTTTATACCCGAAAGCTTGTAATAAAGAATGTTCTTCCTGGTCTTGGCAATATTATTTATCATTAAGCTAAGATTTTTTCAATTACTGAGACTATATATATATATATATATATATATATATATATATATATATATATATATATATATATATATATATATATATAACTTCCAGAAAGAGACGTCTTGCAGCATTTCATCTATTTATTTGACAACGTTTCGAGGCCAAGCCTCATCCTCAGGCTGGAATATACAAACATTAAATAATATCAAATTGACTCGACTAATTATAAAAGGTAATTTATTTAAAAAGTAATGACTGATATGTGTCATTAGAAATAATTTTTTGATCTAATAAAGACTTTAAAAACCCTGTTAATTTTGTCTTCATTTTTAAAAATGAAGACAAAATTAACAGGTGTTTAAAGTTTTTATCAGATGAAAAAAATATTTATAATGGCACATATAAATCTTTGCTAAGTACTGGTGGTTCCTATGGAATTCTCAATGGGTTACCAAAAGTCCACAAAGATGGGGTTCCCATCAGACCAATATTAACCTCATATGATACCCCTAGCTATAGACTAGCAAAATTTTTAGTACCTCTTTTAAATGAGTTTTCTTTTAATAACCATACAGTAAGAAATTCACAAATTCTGACCTTTTATGGGAAGTCTGGACGTTGACTAGTATTTACCAACGTCCCCTGTGGAAGAAACTATCCAGGTTATTTTAAGTAAGATTTTTATTGATGACGATATTCATCGTAACATAAAATTTACTATTGATTATCAAAAGGAAAATAAATTGGCATTTTTAGATATTGAGGTTTCACGCAACATTGCAGGGTTTTTTACGTCAGTTTTGATGAAAAGGACATTTGCCGGCTTAGGTACTAATTTTTATAGTTGTTGTTTTAATTTTAAACTTAATTCTCTCAATACCCTCTTCCACAGGGCCTTCACCGTAACGTCGAGCGGGGCGGAATTTCATAAGGAAGTTATGTTTATACAAAAATATTTTTTAGACAATTATTTTCCGAACACACTGTTTTTTAAACATTTAAATAAGTTCCTTAATGGTAAAATTAAAACCAAAGTTAACTTCCCCACTGGTCCTAGGAAACCACTTTATGCCAGTCTTCCTTTTATTCAAAATGATTCTCTCTTTAATAAAATTAGGCAGCTAATACATCAACATGCCCCTGCCCTAAAATGCCAACTAATATCAACAAATCCCCTGACCATCGGGTCTCTCTTTAAATATAAAGATAAACTTGATCCCCTATTGGCATCAGATGCGGTCTGCTTATTTACTTGGCACCGATGTGATCGGGGAAAATATGTTGGATCCTCTCGTAGGCTCCTCAAAGTTCGCATTGATTGCCATGTGGGGTGTGAGTTATCGCATTTGAATTCGATTGGCGCCTCCAGAATACTCTAATATTAGGAACCATGCCTATAAATGTAAATTTAACATCCAGTATGACCATTTCAAAATTCTTACAAGAGTCTCTTCTCCACAACAGCTTGCGATCTACGAATTACTTTTTTATTAAACAAGAAGTTCCAGAGTTGAACAGTCAAACGACCTCCACCCCTCTCTTCTTGGCATGAGCTTACTTTTAATCTACGTGTCTTGTGGCTGTCACTTGTCTTCCTTTCTATACCTTGAAAGGTACTTAGCATTTCCCTTCTAGTTTTTTAGTTTCTTTTTAAATAAATCTCCTTTTATAATTAGTCGAGTCAAATTTATATCATTTAATGTTTGTATATTTTAGCCTGATGATGAGGCTCAGCCTCGAAACGTTGTCGCATAAATAGATGAAATGCCTGAAGACGTCTCCTCTGATGCCCTTTTCTGTATATATATGTATATATATATATATATATATATATATATATATATATATATATATATATATATATATATATATATATATATATATATATATATATATATATATATATATATATATATATATATATATATATATATATATATATATATATATATATATATATATATATATATATATATATATATATATATATATATATATATATATATATATCTATGCAGTGTGCATGCGCATTAGGTTGTGTATACCAGGCACATATTAAAGGAAAAAATGCCCTTTCACTAAAGAATTATAATCCTACAAAAATAAAGAAGCCTGTCATTTCCTTTAAACATGCACAAAACGTAATAATTCCACCTTCCCAGAATTTTGGAAAACAGTTCGAGACAGCCGCCTAGCCATTAATTCCAGATGTTCAGGAAGTACTACAGAATGTAAAAGGAAATTAAAGCACGTTTAATGCGTTCTTCATTGCGCGCAAGGAGGACCAAATAGTCAAGTAATCTGAAGTGCGCAGACCAGGAGAAAATGCAGCCAAAATGAAGGTTCATTATATGTCCATTACCCGCCTAAAGAGGAGCAACGGGAAAAAACTAGTCATTCTCTTGACGTTGTGGGATCTTTGGCAGAAAGTTTATTATTAAAAATTTAAATTGTTGACATCAAGATATGATTAATGCTTCCTTCTTAATTAAAGAAAATGTGTTTTTCTTAACTGGGCGTATTCTTTTCCACAGATGTAAGGAATTCATCAGTTAAAATTCGCAGTGTCCAGGATTCCAGTTTTATTTGTTTGCTTTGAAACTAACTGACGTTTCGCCTGACGCTACAGTTTCAACTTGTAACAGCAAATTATCAGGGATTTTATCATGTTTCCCTGGCAACTTGCTCATTTTCATGAACACTATTAAAACACTTTGCTGATAACTGATTCCTGTCAGTTTTGACCTGAGGACCAGTCGAGAGTTAAGAATTGCCATAAGTGATGAAGACGATATCCCGCAAACACGTACAAACTCACACACCGACCAGATTGAAAGAAGCCGATTCAAAAGTGTATCTTAGTTTAACCAGACCACTGAGCTGATTAACAGCTCCTAGGGCTGGCCCGAAGGATTAGATTTATTTTACATGACTGAGAACCAACTGGTTACCTAGCAACGGGACTTACAGCTTATTGTGGAATCCGAACCACATTATGACGAGAAATGAATTTCTATCACTAGAAACAAATTCCTCTAATTCTTCATTGGCCGGTCGGAGACTCGAAAGCTGGGCCAACAGCTAGCTAGCCGAGAGCTCTACCCACCCCTCCAATGAAGAGCTAGAAGGTGATTCAAATGAAACGGTAAGAGCGCTTCGATAGACAAACATCACAAACTTCCCTTCCCTATTCATACTTCAACTTTTGAAGCGAGGACGAATCTCCTGTGTAGAATCTTCCACAGTTTTGGCCTCCCCATGCACCTACGCAGAAGGCTCATCAGTGGCACATTGTGCTCCTGTAAACACTCCGCACCATTTAATTGTTGCCGGTTTAAACTCTCATTCTTCCTGTTCATTTAGGCCCTTTATTTCGGATGTCTCTTGTACCACATCTACCTGACAAGTTCTAGGTCTTCTTGTCCTCCTCCCTCTTCCTAACTCTTCTGAAATATACATGCTTCTCATCGACCTATCACTCCCTATTCTTGATATATATATATATATATATATATATATATATATATATATATATATATATATATATATATATATATATATATATATATATATATATATTTATATATATATACATACATACATATATATACATATATATGTGTGTTTTTGTGTGATTGTTTGTGCGTGCGTGTGTGTTACTTTTGCACATTTGTTAATTTTATCTTTCTAAATTCCTAATATAGATTTTCTTTATAGGTATTTCAAGATAATTCTCAGTCTGAAACAAATTTCTTTCTTCATTCCTTTTGCATTATGACATGTGTGTTGTGTGTGTGTGAGAGAGAGAGAGAGAGAGAGAGAGAGAGAGAGAGAGAGAGAGAGAGAGAGAGTATAATACTGTTCTTTAGCTTCGTTTCTTTACAGTCCGTACATTTCTGGAACACCGTAGAAAGTAAGCCATGAAACGGTAGTATTCTCAAATCGAATGGCTGTTCGCGTATGAACAGTGCATCGCTTGGTTCGAATAACGTTGATTCACGTCACATGCAACCTTCAATCATACCGCACAAAAAAAAGGCATCATGCTTTTTTTATTTTCTGCTGGAAGCTGCTACTTATAAAGAAGACGTCTGTGACATTTTGAGGGTCACCTACTTGAAATTTTTTTCTTTCCTGCACAATGTCTGCTTTCGTGATGATTGCTTGGTTCATTCTTTGCTCCGCAGTAGGAAAAAATGCTCCGAGGTTTCTTTGGCGCAGTCGAGTTTCCTGTACAGCGTATAATGCTGTATGAAACTCTCAGCCACGGCCCATGAAACTCTCAGCCGCGGCCGATGAAACTTTCAGCCACGGCCCAGTGATGGGCCTGTGTTTTTGGCACCTATAGATGTGCCAAACGCATGATCATGGCTAAATTTAACCTTAAAATAAAGAAATAAAGACTGCAACTGATGTTTGATGATTGGAGGGTGGATGCTGCAGCCCTCCTTCAGTATGTTTGATCTGAGGGCGGACAGAAAAGGTGACAGACAAATGATCAGAAAACTAAAAATCAAATTTAATTTTGCTACAACATCCTAAATTCATTAATAAATAAAATTAATTTTGTTATTTCATTGAAGTTATGGCAGTGGTCATCACCTCAGTCACAAACCGAAATTACCTTTAGATATCGATATATGTGAAAATTTCATTTTATCTGCACGAAGAACACTTTCCAACATTTAAAGTCTAACACAGTTGTTTCACAACACCAAAGTCTTTAGTAAATTATCAAATGTTGCATAGACGGACAGACAAATAGCCATATATTTACAGAAAACTAAAAATCAAATTAAAAATAATTATAGTTATATATATATATAATATCAATATAAATTCATTAATAAATAAAATTAATTTTGTTATTTCATTGAATATTATGGCATATATGGTCATATATATCAGTATATAAATATATATAATATATATATATATATTATTATATTATATATATATATATATATATATATATAAATATATATATATATATATATAAATTATCATATATATATATATATATATATATATATATATATAAATTATATATAAATTATCATTATATATATATATATATATATAAATATTATATATATTTATAAATTATCATTATGCATAGATGGAAGAACATTTCCAACATTTAAAGTCTAACACAGTTGTTCACGCGTAATGCACTTGGGGGCATTTGATCCCCAGGAGCTAGTACTAAACAACACCAAAGTCTTTAGTAAATTATCATTATATGTTGTCACCATAGATGGATATATGTATATATATATATATATCTAAAGGCAAATGGCACGAAGGAAAAAACTGAAACAATGGAGTGGTTGCTAGGTCTTTCGACTACAATAGTCCTTCACTAGCAGACTGAAGAGAAATATAAAAAAAGGGTACAGGAAAGCTCGTATAAATGACAGATGACATACAGATATCCCTGAGGATGGGGATTATAAAGGAACAGATGAACCTGGAATCCAGCATAGTTGAAGAATTAGTAGACCTACCAAAACAAAGGTAAATCTTTTAGAGGTTTTACAAAAGATTAGACCTACTGGCTTGAAAGCAAGGAGGAGTCAATTAAAGGATTATACAGGGCAAGAGACTGACCACCAAAACTGACCTTGGAATGAATAAGCTGATTACATATTTATAAAAGTACAAAAATTAATATATTCTCTTTTTGGTAAACAGTAAAATTTTGAAAAACGAACATTTTAAAAAAACACTATTAAACATACGAATACATGGAAAATACATATAAGTAACTAATTAGTAATTAAGTCAGTGATTTTATCTTTAGGGTCATTCTTGTAGTCAAAAGACCCAGCAACCACTCAGTTGTTTCACTTTTTACCTTCATGGCATTAGCCTGTATTTATACATTCATCACATTCCATATCTTCGTGATTCAGTTATACACAGACACAGACACAAACAAACACACACACACACACACACACACACACATATATATATATATATATATATATATATATATATATATATATATATTTTTACATAATATATATATATATATATATATATATATATATATATATATATATATATATATATATATATATATATATATATATATATATATATATATGGTAGACATGTACAGACACATTTCTTCTAATTATACAAGGCATGTTCTTTTATCTTAGTAACAATAATTAGTCTCACTCACGAGTAATGTATTGTGTGGGTTAAGCATGATTTTTTATTTATTCTTTTGGATGAGCAATCCTACATCTGTTTTATTTTTTTTTAGTAAAGAAAAGTAGGTACTTATTTTGTTCGTAGTATCATAAAACACGACTGTGTGTGTAAATGAGGGAAAGTCCTCAATAGTAATGGTTGACCCACCCGGGGACATTACGGTAAGGCAGCCATGAATCCTATGAGTCTCTCTCTCTCTCTCTCTCTCTCTCTCTCTCTCTCTCTCTCTCTTTATTACTCTTTATTATTATATTTCCTATGTACACAAAAGGAATCATTACATCCTCTGGTCGCTAAGGGAAGGAGGGAAAACTCACGCTGAACTTGTGGGATTTGACATAACAATTAAGGCTAATGGAAATAGCATTAAAAGAGGAAACTATTGCTATTGTCAAAACACCCCGAAAGTAAAGATAAAAATGAAATTATGATATACAGTTCCCCAGCTACGGCAAGGAGGTCGGTGAGTTTGGATGATAAATCTCATGTACATTGCTGTACCTTAATAGCACCATAAAACAATTAAAGTACACTAAATTCATTCGTTTTTACGATGCAAGCGGAAAGTTATCTCCTCCATAATGATAAAATATGTCGTTACCATGTCAAATTACTGATATAAAAGAAATGTTTGGGATTGTTGCCATTGGTCAAAGAACTGCCTGACAGTTATGAGAAGAATGGAAGGAATGATTATCTTCTCCAGTCACCATTTTCAAGCACATTTTGATTGTAGCTGTCATGCATTAGGAGTAATGATGCCAATTTTGACTTTATGTACACGAAAGCGTAAGTCGTAAGGTAAGGGATTGATTGACATACATGACGCGCACTTTTGAGTCCAAGCAAAATTTCCTCTCATTTTCTTACTTACTTGTGTTGATTCTTATTTTAAACAGATATTGACAAATAAAAGACACTTTTCTGTCTGTGCTTTCTATCTCCTTCCAAGTTGTTTGAGAAGGGGCATTTGCTAATCCTAATTTTCACAGATCGAAAGGGCCCTTACTAGGTAATGCAGAAGTCTGGCAAGAGAAACCTATTCGAAATCTTATCAACGCCAACCGAGCAAAGTAACACGAAAGAAAAATCTGCTTGTGTTCCTGAGTTCCGTTATTCGAATCGTGATTCTTCGAAACTCATCTTTGATATAGGTTGCAATCACGCCCCTCCCGCCCAAAGGAGACGCACCGACTCACATTCGTGATCCCAAAAATAGCTCCTTGCAGCGTAGTAATGATTCTCAGTTTGGTGCAGAATTCTGCACAGTTTGCATTTATCGCTGACAGGGAACGTGTCTCCCTCTCACGTCTTCAGCGTTGGACGGTAGAACAGTTGACGGCCTTATATATACATACACACACACACCCACCCACCCACACACACATATATACTGTATATATATATATATATATATATATATATATATATATATATATATATATATATATATATATATATATATATATATATATATATATATATATATATATATATATATATATATATATATACAGTATATGTTTGTGTGTCTATATCTGAGTGACGCAACATACCTCACTGACTGCAGACGGACGCTAATTGTGAAAATGAAAGTTGACTGCTAGATAAATGACTGATTTTATCCGATAAAGTGATCATCAGTGATGTGTTTATTTCATTTACGGACATTTTGGTGACGCTGACGTCAATCTATCAAGAAATTATTCATATTAGTTTTCCATGAAGTTAAATAAGTTATAAATGGCAGGTTCCCTTTTGCAAAAATGAAATACTTCTTTATTCGCTGATATGAAATCCCGGGATAACGTTTAAGAAAAACTTATTTCAGTAGAATCTTGTCACTTATTATTGATATTTGAGATCATTTCATGATTTGATATTCCATTATTCGACAGCTGTTAAATGCTCACAAGTTTTCATGTCGTGACATACTAACACTCAGTTACATAAAAAAAAACTTTCGGAAAAGAAATACTGCCTTAGATAAAAACAAGATGAACGAGATAATAGTTTTTCCGTTCTTGCTGACTGCTGCCTTCCTCTGTATTCCCTGTTCCGGTGACCAGTTCACAGCCGCGTCTCGGGCAGACAGATTCAGTAAGTATTAATTGGCTTCTTTTTTCCCTTGTAATTCTTCCTTTATGTTAACCTATAAACCTGTTCGAAACTTTCCAAGTATAGAGTTCATTATAATCCAATTTTTACTTTTGTTTAATCTGTTTTCAGTCGCCAAATCATTTTGATCTTTTTAATTAAAATGGAAATGCAGGTTCTTACGGATCGATTCGGTACAGCAGAGAAGAATGAAAGAATTTTGCAAAGATCAATGACATTAGTCCCTGTAACGTTTGTATAAGAGTAAAACCCTTCATTTGGATTCAATAAAGGACACAAGAAATACGTAAGAAAAATTATAACGTAAGTCTCTCATTTCTAACATTATTTCCAGCTTTATACAGGGACACTTACGCCGACCCAATTCGACATTTATGTATATCAAAAGATATCAAAAGATAGAAAGAGCATCATGCCTTTGACGTATGGCATCTTAGAGGTCTCTCCTCCATCCCCGAGCCTTTTCTAATTTTGGAACAGTAACCTTGAGACTGGCTTTCTATTACTCTTAACATCACTAACATATTCTTTAATGAACACGTTTTTATCCACCATGAAAAACACAGTCAATATTTATCAATTTTATGTTTATACTACACTATCAATAACATGTATAAGACAAGGCCCCAAGGCGGATTCGATGAAACATTGTACGAATCACCCCGTAGGTGGGCAGTGCTGTCAGTGCAACTCACAGGGTGCACCATAGGCTTCAAGGTTCTTTGCTGCGTCTCTTCGGCCCCTAGCTGCAACCCCTTTCATTCCTTTTACTGTACCTCCGTTCATAATCTTTTTCCTCCATTTTACTTTGCGTCCTCTCCTAACAGTTGTTTAATAGTGTAACTGCGAGGTTTTCTTCCTGTTACACCTTTCAAACCTTTTTCTCTTAATTTCCCCTTCAGCGCTGAATGACCTCATAGATCCAGCGCTTGGCCTTTGACCTAAATTTTATACTCCATTCCATTGTACGACTCAGGACTTAAAAGCTAAATTTATCATTTACTAGATAAGAATCTAGCTTCCCATTCAAAGCTACAAAGCACAACATGTCACTGATCTCAGAACTTTGAGAAGTGTAAATATTAATGCACAATTTCAGGAATGTTTGCTTTATTAGTCTGTGAAAAAGCATCAAAGGAGTGAGGACATCCTTTTTTCGGCCTTTAAACACTGTAGATGATTTTTCACCTTTCAAGAGTATCGGGAGGAAGATCTGTGTTGTTATCTTTTAGGTGTTTAGGTGACAAGTGAGAAAGAATCTTTATGATACAATAACCTGCAGACTGGACGCTCGTTGCTGTAATGTCAATAACTTTTGGATCCTTCCCTTTGTTTCACATTGATTTGATCCTTTGCCTGTATCAAAGGTAGCGCGAAGAAACGTCTTCTTTTTCCTCTTCTTCTTCTTCCTCGCTGAAATATCTCTCAGCAGTAATTTTCTTTTGTCAAATTGTCTTAAATGAATAATTCAAATGAAGAAATTTCCATAAATTGTCAATAAAGAAAAAGAAAAATAATCCTTGTGAACAATTTTAGTTATAACTCCATACCCAAACAAAATATTATTTGTAAAATCGTCCACGGTTTCCAGCATTGAGAACCACTGCTTTCGCCTGGAAAATAGAGGATGTCACGCAGTTTTCTTGCAAGCAATGCGAGGTTGACGGTGTGCTTTCAATTAGCTTAAAATTCAACCTTGTTTTCACATTTTTCTTAAATCAACACATCTGAATTTTCCTTCCGTCAGCTTGATGTCTATAAGCTATTACGGTTAACAAGTCCTGATTGAAGCCTGTGAAAATGGTCCTTTTTATTTGCAGAGTTTTTTTTGGGAGCCATTACAAAGGTTTATCCCTACTGTCATATCAAAGGCGATTTCTTTTTCTCGTACATAACACACATGACTTTCTCCATCTTTGATTCATGAGTACCGTTATGATGCTTACAATTTATGAGGTTCACGGAGCATTTAAACATGTACAAAGCGAATATGTTAAACGTTCTAAAATGCGGCAGTTAACCGAATTAGAAAAGGTAAATACAATTTACTGGGAAACCTCACAGTAAACCTGGTAAACCAACATTGGTGCTTCGGTAACTATTGCTCACCAATTTTGCATACCGGAATTGACTGAGAAACTTGAAGAAATCAGTCACGAAGAGACATAAAAGATCTCAAGACTAATGTTATAATTGTTCTGAAATGGTAAAATAAAGGCAAAATAACAAGATTAGTCTGCGTTGTAAAATAATTGACTTAGTACTTGGTGTACTTATGATACGAACGATAGTACCATTCCACATTGATGCTTGTTTTTGATAATATTCTTTTTTCCTCAAACCATCTATTACGTTTAGTCGTTTGCTATGAAAAAGTAACTAGCTTCCTATAATGTTTAGCACTCCGTTGACATTCTGCCCCAGTTTTTTCGTAAAGGAACCCCTTTACTGATAAAACATTTTTAACTGTCAAATAATGAAAATTCACTGGCCTTGTCAACTAACTATAGTTAACCGCTGAATCCGAAAATGGTGGCGATTGATTCTCGAGAAATTTGGGGCAGAGAAAAAGTCATTTTCCATAAAGCGGTAAACAGAAATTGCGCTAATGACTTCCAGTGGTAATCTCCCCAAGCACTCTCTCTCTCTCTCTCTCTCTCTCTTAATCAGGGACTTATCAGTAGGTTAGATTCTTGAAGAGGACCTGTACGTCGCATGGTGTTACAAATGAGATGAGGATACATTTATATTCGTAATAGGAAACACAATTCAGATATAAGTCATTTTTTCAAAGATAAGAACTATAGTGATAAGAAAGGATCTAGAGAATAAAAAAAAAATAAATAGCCACATTCTTGGTTTGCAATCGTTCAATCATATCATCGCATATATTAAATTAACTCCTCCCCTTCTTTTTTTTTCTATCTCCCTCACTCTCTTAAACTCTTTACCTCCCAGGTAATTATCTCTGCACTTTCTTCAATAATTGCGGTTTTTGTTGTTGCAACATTAAACGGAAAGGTGCTTGCTCACCTGGGGGCCGTGCTCCGCCATTTAAGGCAATTTAAGGTTCTTTTACAGTTGGTCTCTGTCCCCATTAGCTCTCTCCTTCTCTCTTCTTATTAATTAATTTTTTTTTCTTTTAAGAAGTGCTCACGTGGCCTCCAGACTTGCACTCATATAAAACACTAACACAATTATATATATATATATATATATATATATATATATATATATATATATATATATATATATATATATATATATATATATATATACATATATACATATATATATATATATATATATATATATATATATATATATATATATATATATATATATATATATATATATATATATATATATATATATATATATATATATATAAAATATATATATATTATAATTATATATCTCATCAGAAACCGTTCAAAAGTAATTTTTTTTTGCCCAGGTATACTTTGTGCATACTTTTTCTGGAGACCGTGGATTTCCAAGTTTCAAGCCCCATTCGAAAAGCTTCCAAATGATTCTCCCCTTTTCCTTTCCTGTAGGAACTCCATACCTTCCTAAAACACTATGACATTCATATTTAAGTCACCTAGCACAGCCACTCTTTCAGGTACAGGTACAGACTCTTCCAATAGATTCTCTTGCATCTTTTCTTCTCTATATTTTCGAACCTTATCATCTCCTAGGATAAATTTTCTCCCGTTATAATCAATCGTACCGACATACTCCTTTCAGATACCGCTCTGTGAACTTTCCATCCCTGCACACACTGTCCTTTCACTTCTGTTTCACTTTCCTTAAGCACCTCGCTTTTTCTCCTGAAACAAACCGGCTATCATGCATTCCTTTTCTTATGCTCCTCAAGAACACATCTTAACTCCATTGCTTTGTTCCTTATACTTTCTCTGGTTTTTTATATTACGAGTATAGAGATGAAGTTTCAAACCCCATACCCGCGGCTATTTTTCGACTTAAACCACACTGAGCGGCAAGAATGTTGTCATTTTCTTTCCCTGAATCCCACAAGAGTGGAAAAGTGTGGTTGTCATTGATTTCGGAAGAAGGTTATCTGCCAGTTAGGAGATATTTACCCCTACCAAGTCGTTTCTCATAACAGGGAATTTCCAAAAAATCAAGATAAAACTTACTGCCATATTAGCTTTGCTGTTTCTAGAACTTAGCACATTAGTAATGTATCGAATCTTCTTACACACACACACACACACACACACCAGCTGCACCCTTTTTGGTTATTACGGGTCTCAGAAACTTGACGCGGCATAAGAATAAATAATTAAAAAAGAGAGTAAAGAAAAATGGGCAATGTAAAAATAAGACATGTTCCACTCATGTTGAGACTGGCCTCAAAAATACTTTCCAAGAGTCTTCTCTAATTTTTCGTCGTGAGATGAGAGCATACCATAATTTCATTTATGATTTAGTTTGATCTCACCGAATTATGAACGGTTAGTTTGCACACGCAGAAAGAGAGAGAGAGAGAGAGAGAGAGAGAGAGAGAGAGAGAGAGAGAGAGAGAGAGAGAGAGAGCGTCATTTATGTAAATAACCTGCATAGTACCTTATCATTTGCAACAATTACACATTACCATAACTGCTCTGGCATCTGCTGCTGTTATTCCGGGAAACATCCCTAACTTCCATGCATAACGGTAGAGCCTTGGCTTTTGTTACCCATTGTAGAAATCACTGACTTAATTTTTGGTTTGTCGTGTTCATTGTCACTAAAGAAGGAGAACAGGTGTTGCAGTGTGGTGCAGGAAACCAATGATGCTATATTTTTTTCTATGAAAATAGTTTATCTAAAACGGGATAATCAGTTGTCTTAGGAAATGCAGCCCTTTGACAAAGAAACCGAATTTAATGCGTCATTTGTCACGGTAATAAACTTTTTAAGGCTTGTTTTTGTGTGTTTTGGGTTGCACTCCAATGGGTGTGTGTTGACAAGCATGGATTTCATTTTTTTATCACAAGTGTAGATGTAGGCTCATCAGTCAACTATGCATTTATTCAATAAGTGATTTTTGTTTTATTAAACTTTTCAGTCAATCACAAATCTATCAGTCAACTCCATTTTTCATAAATTCATTTACCCTTCCAATTATTCATCTCCCTCTTACTTCACGTTAGATAATTGCTTGAAATCTTTTTCTAACTTTTTCTTTTCAGTTTCCCTGTTTTCTGTCGTCCGCTTCAAAAACTCCATGTGCTCAGGACCCAGTGGTCTCTCCGGCACCTGCTACACCTACAAGTCCTGCGTCAAAAATGGAGGAACATCCTCGGGCAGCTGCGCAGATGGCTTCGGCACCTGCTGCGTCAGTAAGTAAATCCCGAACGCCTTTTAATTTATCTCTAGACCTATATTTACTTATTTATTATCGAAAAACTTCATCTTCCGGGACATCCCTTAAACTCTGCACTCTAAATAATTTAAGTACTTTTCAGTTAGAAAGAAAAATTATTATTAATATTTACATTCATTCTGTATCTACCCAGCAGTGTACAACCATGTTACAAATTCGGGTTCCCACTGATCGTAATATCAGTCCTGAATATACATATATACATATGTATATATGTGTGTGTGTGCCTGTGTATGTGTCCGCACATATGTGTATGTGGATGTACATAAGCAAACTATAAAATAATAATTTACACACAGCTCAGCTTGGCTGTGGAGCCCGGACCGCTAACAACTGCACGTACATCGAAAGTCCAAATTATCCGGACTACTTCAACGAAGCCCGGACCTGCGTCGAAACCATTTCTCTCAATCCCGATACTTGTCAAGTAAGGTGAGTTCTCTCTCTCTCTCTCTCTCTCTCTCTCTCTCTCTCTCTCTAAATAAATAAATAAATAAATAAATAAAAAACATGATTAGATTGGTCTATGCCGCAACTTGTTCCGGAAGACTTAATTACAGATAGACACTTATTGGTTATAAAGAATTTGGAATTTTTTGTTTTCCTTTTCAATGCAAATCTAGTCGGACGAGATGTTCACCTCCTTTAGCTTCCCAAGACGTAATGGAGACAAGAAAAGGGAGGAAGAATAGAGGAATGAACCTCGGTAGAAGAGATGGACTGACCTTTCGAGACTGGGGAAAGTGGAAGGGCGAGAATTCCAGAGCTTGCGAGTTGAAAGGCTGACCCGAATTTCCCAGGAATTGCTGATGATTGCCACAGGGTAAACGTGGAAGTGGTGTTCTCCTGGATGTTGGAGTGCCACCTGGGAGAAGGAAGGACTCTGTTTCAGTTCGGTGGGATAGCCAAGATCAGCACCTGCGGAGAGAGAAAGAGAATGGGTTTAAGTGTGAGAAAATGTATTAGATGATATCTCTTTAATTCATTACTGCAGATAAGCGAAGTAAGAAGCTATGCGACCGCTTTGCATCTCTTAGATAGGCTGGAGTTATTCCAGAAAAAAGTATATATGTCTTAGTTTAACCAGACCACTGAGCTGGTTAACAGCTCTCTTAGGGCTGGCC
>NC_089764.1:13673326-13700826 GCF_040412425.1 Macrobrachium rosenbergii
CGATCGAACACTTTCCCAATGGTTCGTTTTTTCTCGCCCAACAGACGACCTACCTGGAAACGACTCCTTCGGGTGAATCCTTTTACCCTTTCTGCGGAGACACTTTGGAATGGCCAGGAGTCCACACTCCGACTGCCACGACAAACAGAGATCAAACATGTATGCCAGTCGGAACTACCGGATCTCCAATAATTGTGAGTATGGAATATTTCAATCATACAAGCGCTTACGAACTTCATGAGCTGTGTTCGCTTGGCGATCGCTGTTCGATATGTATAATTCATAATTAATGCGTAGGTATTTGTTGCATATTTGATCATTCTTCGTTTTTCAGACCCATATTGCTCCCAAAAACACATACACACTAGTATGAAGTATTCAGGAACAGGGGAATAAAGTTTTCATACAACCATGAGAGTTTAGAGAAACAGAAGCATTACACACAGATCGTCATCGTTACTGGAGTCATTGTCAGGGGGGGACCAAAGTACTTCATCAAAATAAATTCAAAGTAACCCTGAACCTTTTCTAATTTCGTAGACTACACAAGCCAACGGCCTTATGTCCTTACGGGTGCTTTCATTTCCTGGCTATGCCAGCGAACCACGTATTTTGGTTGGTGATCTTGTAAATTATCTAACATTTCTTTTCCCAAATTTCTCCAGGCACCAATTACCATCCAGCAGCAAGGGCCCCATTACTTCTACTTCGTGACAAAGGACACGGCGAATGAGCATGCCCTTCCTGATAAGCTTATAGGCAACATCAATATTGCATACACGCAAAATGCTTGTTAGAAGCATAGCTGTATACCTGTTGGAACTTTGTGTGGACGAATCTCAAGTGTCTTGTGTATTATTCTCAAGTCTGTAATAATATCTATACCAGTGGTTCTCAACCTTTTTATTACCACGCCCCCCCTAAAATTTGGTCCTTCCCTCCACGCCCCGCCCCCCCTTGCATCTGAGTAACATTCCCTCCCAGATTTAAAGGCAAATGAAAAAAAAGGAGAAAGAGAAGGGGTGTTTTTATTCCTTTAGGAATGTATTAGTGAGATACTTGATGCTGCTTCTTAGCGACTCTTGTTAAGAGAATAACGAATACAATTAGAGAATTTTTTTTATTTTTCCCAAGGGCTCGCGCCTCCCCTGGGAATTGCTGACACCCCTAGGGGGCCCCCCAGGTTGAGAACCACTGATTTATACCGTATTTATCGTACGTGGTAGAATGAAACCCGACAGACCACAGTGACGCTCCTTGCATTTGGCAGTTCCAAAGAAGATCACTACGCATGACAACGGAAACTGTTAATCATTTCTATTATTTCTATTAAATGCAGTCCACACATTTGTGGTTTTCTGGTTAATATACTTGTAAGAAGATAGTCTGTGTTTCAGTTTTATGATAAAAAAGAGTTCCAAACTTATCTATGGTCACTTGGTCATACAGGAGCACCCAAAAATTTTCTCAAAAGCTGTTGATATTAAAATCTTAGGTTTCCCTACGGGAAAATGACTTCGCTTTCTCTCTAACCATAAACATCTCGATTCTCTTCAGTTCCTCTCTGTCATAAAGTTTTTCGTGTTTTCATTCACGCATTATCAATGTTTGCAATTACTTTTTTTTTGTACATGAAAATGGACATTTTCATAAGAGCATGGTGCAGTTGCAAGGGGATTCCCATTTATTTTTCTTTTCAGTATCTGTGAAAGAGGTCGATATTACGTATCTGTTATTGGTTGCTGTCTCAATATGAAGCGGGTTTAGCAGTTCAAGTGAGCAATGTTAGGATACTTTATCCGATGGTGATACAGTTATTACGCTGTATTATTATCGTCAGGGATTCTGGAGGCCAGCCATGATGAGCTTTCTAAGACTAACAGTATCTAAGTCATAATCTTGTATTTGGCAACACACAAATCTGGCAGCGCTCTTTCCACTCCTCAGCCATGAAACTCTGTCGATTATAGTTGTCCCAGATAATTATCTGTAATTAACTGTGATCTTGACAGGTAAAAGGTCTACAATGAAAATTTTACCGACATGTCCATTTGTTCACTGATGGATATGAATTGGCCCGACACTGACAAACGATCAACTTTCAAATGACAAATTATGAGGTAGTTGATCGCAGTCCATTTTCCAGTATTGTTTTCCCTATAGGAAAGGTCCACTTCATCATTTTAAATTGATGTGCTTGGCATTATGAACACCAGACAGTTTCAGCCGAATGAGAATTTTACTTATTATGGCGAAAATGAATGCGCTAAGTTATTTGAATTTTGTCGTCACTGCTAAATCACTAATCTCTTCCTAGCAAGTATTTCAAACCCAGCTTCAAAAAATTTCTTATTCTATTTACCCTCGTTTCTAGAAAACTATAATTTTATTCTGCATTAACAAGTTCCTCATCGTAGGATTTATTTTCTTGCGCCCCTGTTGAACTTTCATGCCACTGAAACCAAAGTCGAAAAGGACTGCAATAAGATGAAAATTACTCGTGATTTTACTTCCACAGGAAACCGCGTATAATATGTAATGCCTACTGCCATACGATTCAGACCCTTGGTTCTCTTGTCTGAACATTGTTCTCGTGTTCGGTCAGCAGCGCCCTTCAACTGTAAATGATGTCACTCAAAGCTGTGGCAGTGGTTCCCTTTTCCCAATCATTAGTAACTTTGCAATACAGTAGAGACCATTACCAGAGGAGAGCCTAACTGCCCATTTTCAACTAGCGCTATTTCAACAAGAAAGTTCTCACTGGTCTTCCTTGCTAGTGTCCGGAAAACCACAGCGAGCTACTCGCTTCGTAGAGCATCTGCAGCCGTGTACAGCGAAGGTGGCACGACGCACCACTTGTACTACCCGGTAGTCCAGTGGCGTTCCTGAAGGGAAGGGGGCCTGTTTGAAATCGCCCCCCCGGGCCCCAAAGTGAAGGGGGACCCCAAAATCCGAAATTTAACCATTGCTCCTATGACAGGACAAGCTAAATTTCTGAAATTTGCATTTACAAGTGCCTTTAAAATGATCCTACAATTGCTCATATTCTAAAAATTCCCCCCCCCCAACCCACCCCGCTGCATTGCTCGCTTCGCTCGCCTCCCACCCCATAAGAGGGCCCCTAAATGGGACTGTGGCCCCCGGGCCCCAAAATGTCCAGAAACGCCCCTGCCCGGTACTTGAAGTTTTTTCCTTTAAGCGTAAAGCTATCAAGTGACTTCCCACTAGCACTACTGATGTGGAACGGGATGGAACATGAATACAGAATTTAAGTCATAGGCCAAGCGCTAGGACCCACGACATCATTCAACGCTGAAAGGAAAATCGAGAGTAGAAAGGTTTGAAAGGTGAGACAGGAGAAAAACCTCGCAGTTGCACTACGAAACGATTGTAAAGGAGAGGGTGGACAGCAAGACGGAAAAGAGAATATGAATGGAAGAGGTACAGTAAAAGAAATGAAAGGGGTTGCAGCTGGGGGCCGAAGGGACGCTGCAAAGAACCTTAAGTAATCCCTATAGTGCACCGCTTGAGGTGCACTGACGGTGCTATCCCTCTACGGGGCGTCCTATTAATGCAGATGTTCACCTCTTCAAAGGCTGTAATACTGCTTTAAACAGCCGTTCACAATTGTCTTTGATTTCCGATTTGCACTGCTGCTTTTAAAAGTAACTACTAATTTGTTTATTTTGTTTGCTATTTTTTTTCACTGGTTTCTCATTATTCACTTGTAAATATTTTGTTCTGTCGAAGCTTCTTTTGAATAATAATAAAGATGATGAGTAGCCTAAACCTTCTGGCATTATGCATATCAAGTGACCGTATTCTTAATGAAATTTGTATGACGTCAATGGCGCAGTTAGGAAGTTTGACGTCAGACCACCCAGGCCCCTGTAGAGGGGTAGTGCCGTCGGAACACCTTAAGAGGTGCACTATAGGCACTAATTCAGGTTCTTTGCAGCGTCCCTTCGGCCCCTAGCTGCAACCACTTTCATTCCTTTTACTGTACCTCCTTTCGAATTTCCTTTCTTCCGTCTTACTTTCCACCTTCTCCTAACAATTGTTTCATAGTGCAACTGCGAGGTCTTCCTTCTGTTACACCTTTAAAAACTTTTACTCTGTTTCCCTTTCAGCACTGAATGACCTCATAGGCCTAAATTTTATATTCCATTTCAACCTCCTATCCTCTCTGTTCCTCATTTCTTCATTTTTTTTGGACATACCATCTTAATGCATTAAAGTCATATTTATAAGTCAAGAAGATTGCTTATCAAACTATTGTCGAACATTTTAACCCACTGTGGGCTCCTTGTATCGCAGGGGGTCTAACATTTCCCAACAATAGTAATAACCACAATGATAGTAAAGGGTGAACACTATAACATTTTGCTACAGATTTAATTTTCAGAGCAGGGAAAGTATCAAATTTTCTTAAACTGTATCATAATCGAAGGTATGCAGTAATTGTACTTAGTAATAATAATGTAATTGTGCTGCAACAGAGGATGATCTACCAAATGGAAAAAGAATTAATGGAGAACCCTTATTAGCTCTCAGCAGGGATTATAATCTCTGCTTTTTCGGATATAGTTAGCCTAGAGGACGAAGTGCTAATGAAAAGTTATTGTTCATAAACACTAGGCTAAAAGTTGTTGTAAGCAAAGAATTCTGGCTGGTAACCGCAATATAAATGTTATTCGCCAACCGATCAATACTGAAAAGCCACTTCGCATCCTAAAACAGGTGAACAATTACATGTGAAGAATTGCATACCACCGAAATATAGGTAGTATCAAAATATAATTGCAGTGTATAATAATCTTCGTACAGATTCTCGGTGAGATATTGATAGTGCACTTGCCAACTTATCGCAACTGAATTCACTTAATAAATTCAGTATGCATTATCGGCATTTTGAGTTACGATGCTTATACATTTTTCCGTTTTCTTTCAGTACTCATTACATAACTACCACAACTGCTCAGCTGAAACTAATCGGGTGGTTTTCTGTTTATGTACGCTGTAGTGGTACCCTGTTTTCTCTCTCTCTCTCTCTCTCTTTCTATGTCGTTAGTCTCAATTAAGATTTATACTGCAATATTTATTAAAATGGTATACGGGTATACAGTTATGTGAAATGCAGTCCCGAGCCTCGCTACATGCTATTCAGCAAGGTGTCAGGACAGATCTTATGGTTTCGTAGGGAGAGGCTATGGGTAACGCCTCTTGTTCCCGAAGACACTGAAACATACTTTCATATTACAAGTATTTTCAAGTCAATATTTGTAAGAATAACGAGAGATAACTACTGAGACAAAAAAAAAAAAAACTTCCTTCCGCACCTTACGATATAAAAAGCCAAAGCTTATTTTCACAGCTTTCACTATTTTAAATAAAAGTTAGGCCTACAGTACTAACTTGCTTGTTCTATAAAAAAAAAAAAAAAAAATTATACATACTATCATGCATCAACATGTTGACGGTTCTGGCTGTTGTATATGTGACGGTTTCGGCTGTAATTCGAAAGCCAACCAGTAGAAAATAAGTTTTAATAGGCCTAACAAATGGCGCCAATGAAGTTATATAGGCCTAGCAAAAAATAGCATGATGCTCGCATACTAAAAGATAAGTAAAATTTTACTTAAACCATTATCGCATTTTGAACTCGAAGATGTCCTGTCCCTAGGTTCTAATGAACCTGAGCTATGAACGTTTCTGATGTTCGTTTCGTTAGCAAATAACCTAACCAACCACACCTAACCTAACTTAACCCCAGCGCATGATATTAGTTTGAAAACATTCCAAAACCTCACTTTAATCTGAACGAGAACTATCAATCGGATTAACATTCTTGTATTTCACTCGTTTTGTGCTTTCTCCCAGTCAAACAAACCCGCTTTCCCACTGTGGTCCCCTGAATTGTAGGATATAAGGGTGGGATCCACTATCTCTAACAGTACCCATTTGCTGACGAAGCGAATGTCAGCAACCTTCAAACCACACAGTAAACATAGGAAAATGATACTATCAAGTCCAAAATGCAATAGTAATTTAAGGTAAAATAATACCATGATATCTAGTTCATGGCACAAATAAAGTTGTGTAGGCCTACCAGCTAAACAGAATTTTAACAATGATCATTTAAACTGTGCGAGTTCATACCTCTAATTAACATAAAACGTTGCAACGCTTGCAATCACCCTCACGGGGCGACTTAGTAGCCTACACACCTGGAGAACTGCAGGCTAGATTCTGAAGTGAGCAGTTCAGTCCTCAGCTTAGCCTAGTGTGAATCGTTTAGTCGAAATAACTTTCAAACACAACGAAACTGGATTGCAGTTTTCATAGCTGCCAGGCCAAGTTCGGTTGCCAAAGCGCGGAGAAGCGACCAAAAGTGCAGAGAAGATTCGAGGGGAAGTCATTGAATGCAGAGTCGAGGTCTGCACTCCTCACGTATGCGGAGCTGTAGGTCCGGATATATATTTATGCTTTTAAAACGTTTTTCCGTTAATAAAAACTAATTAAAATTATAACTCTGTTTCATTAACCACATTACACATATTTAATATTTTTGAAAATACTAATATTTTTGAAAACCGAACCATTTTCACCGTAATAGTCTCGAGTGTTTACGCACCATCAGATACGATAGAAGTCAATTAAGAAGAACCGATTGTGACAACAACAGATGACGTAGCCCAAACGTGATGTCCTACAATACATTCATTCTTTAGGTCCAGCAATCTTCAATTTGCCTTCGTAATTATACAGTATATATAGGTTAGTAAAGTTTGGTTAATTTGTGAATTAATCTTACGGTGAAAACTGACTTACATTGTTGTAAACTTAGTCATGTTTAATGAGTTTTTTTTCTACAAAACAACTGCAAATCTGTAATAGGCAATTGCATTAGCTGAAGTGATTCAACTGATTATAACATTGCTTGGCAACTCTACACCACCCGGTGCGGGTTAGTTTCTCGGTGATGTGCGGGCTTCGCGGCAACCCTGAAAAATTTTTTTAATTTTATTAATTAAGTTCAATTTCGAGAAATGGGAAGCAATGCGCACGCATCGAGCTACTGTCATTTCGCGCAGGTACGGTTTATTGAATGTTAATAGTAACTAGTTCTGATGCAAGTAGTCCAGTATGACCACTCAGAATTTTTAGATTTCCCAAGATTTGTGACACAAAATATCCAAAATAAGCAAAAAAATAAACAAATGAATAAAAATAAAACCAAGATCCTAAAATTCTTTTTGTTCAATGATATCAAACTTACCTTAAGTAATTACAGGTATTCTTTCAAAAAGCATCAATCACTAGAGTGGTGATCTCGCTGCCGAGCGTGTGACCTTGTGCGGCCATATTGAAAGGTCTCGGTCCAGCTCATAGTAATATACTTTATTACTATTACTATTTTTATCTGTTTTACTAATATTATTATCTTATTAATATTACTCTTAATATTATTATTATTATTATTATTATTATTATTATTATTATTACTTGACCCAGTTTCACAGAGAAAATTTACGTTGCAAAAACAGGTTGGCCTAAGCACTCCAACCATTGGATCTAAGCAGTGTTTAGCATAAATGGTTCATGTAAATTATTGGACTTTCTTTGCATGTAATCACTAAACACTAACTAAACAGTAATGTACAACCACTAAACACTAACATTCACTATACACTTACACTCACTAAACACTCACACTTGCTATTCACGCAAACTCACTAAACACTTGCACTTACTATACACTCACACTAAAGATGCACACTTACTATACACTCACTAAACACTCGCACTTGCAATACACTTACATTCAATAACACTAAACACTCACTGAATACTCAACACTCACTAAATGCTCACTAAAACTCATAAAATACTAAACACTCACTAAATACTCACTGTACCCTAAACACTCAGTAACCATTCACTAAGCACTCACTATAGACTATACATTCACTATGTACTCACTATACACTAAACACTCACTAAACATTCACTAAGCACTCACTATACACTAAGCACTCACTAAACCCTAAAAACTAATTAAACACTAAATACTCACTAAACCCTAACCACTCATTAAACACTAAATAGTCACTGACCATTCACTAATCACTCATTAAACATTCACTGAGCACACTCTAAACATTCACTAAACACTAACATTCACAAAACATTCACTGAATCCAAAATGCTTGCTAAACATCACTGAATACTTACACTTAAACATTGTCACGATGTGTTCCAAGTATCTGGTTATTACACAACTAATCACAGAATTCAAAAATTTACCTCACTTCAACCAGATACCTGAACTCTCATAACAATAAAAATTGCAACTGAGTGATCGCTTAAAAAACTTACTAATCACGTGAAAAATCAAACTAAGTTTATCAAAACAAGTGTGAGGCATCAACAATTAAACAAGAAATATGCTAGAGTAAAAGGGCATCACTCCATCAAACAACTTTAATTGTTTCCCTGGTTTTAATTCACTTCAGCAAAACTAAAGGAAAAAAACATGTTTATCACTTTGCCTTATGTACACAACTAATACTATTCATTGGTGGTCAACAAATGCAACACTGTTTTAAAAATCTTAAATACAAAAATTTATTTTTAAATTCAAAATTTATAACTAGAATTCACAATCTGAAAAAATTTACTATCACTTGTAAACAACACAAAATTTAATTAATTCTTGAATTAATTTATTAAACAAAACTAAATCACAAAACATTATTTTTATTAAGAAATTAAATTAATCAAGAAAAATTTAAACTATTAAGAATTACACAAGTTTTGAAAAGAAAATCTTAGTAAATGAAATTTTAATCAAGTATGCAATGTTAAATCATCAAGAAATATTTAAAATGCTAAGTAAATAAATGTTAAATCACCAGTATATAAAATGTGAAAAATCAAGAGATTGCAAACACAAGAACACAAAAATACATGAAAAATTTACAAATAATAATTTCACCAGGGCAAAAATTCTTTCAATATACCTTATTGTACCATGGTAATAATAAAGTAAAATTCACTTTACCTTACACAAGCCTGTGAAAACTTTTGCAAAATCACCTGAAATGCAGCTGCTTGAGATTCACAAAATACACTTTTTTGTTAGGCGCCGTTACAATTTTCCTACATTCAGATCTCAAAAGCTAAGATTAATACCAGTGACAACACAAATGTTTTACGTTAATAATTTCTCCCTTTTGAAGAAAGAGAGAGAGACAGAGAGAGAGGGAACCAACAAGATTGGTCTCTGAATCTGAAAGTAGAATGAACAAACTTTATGATTCCAGCAAGAAATGAAACAATCAGATGACGTCATTATTAAGGCATTTTGGGAACAAGAGGGAGTTCTAGAAAAAGGAAGATGATGTCACTTCCTAAGCAAACCATTTTGGGGCCAAAACTAACACGTTAGAACAATACGTGATCAGAGCAATGCAATCTTAAACATGACACAATTGCCATGTGCTTCAGTGCAACACTTGTTCATGTTTCTCAAAAGATGGACGTTTTTACCAGAAAATCGTATGGAACACATGTAACATTGCAAAATCATTAGTCTTTTCCTCGTATGTGACAGGATCTTAACTGTTATCCCAACTTGTCAACATGTAACACAAAACAAAGTGCTTTCTTATCTTAACTGGTGACAGATGAATCAAAACACAATATCTGGTCTAACTCGAGTCTCTCTTTCCCGATACTACACTATTATCAAGAAAGATACTACTAATTCTAAATTGTGTTGTTAATTATCTAGATCACTAATTCTTTTGAGATCTGACATTGCACTACATACGATACTTCAACAGTTTTCATCATTACACATAATACATTACAACTAGAACAGTAAATACAACAAAATCATTTTACAAGGCAACATCATGAAAACATTCACTAAATTCACAAAACATTCACTAAACCCTGAGCACTCACTAAACATACACTGAATACTAACACACTAAACATTCACTGAATTCTTGCACACTAAATATTCACTAAACACTAACATTCACTAAACACTCACTAAACACATACTAAACATTTACTAAACCCTAAATACTCACTAAAAATTCACTGAATACTTACACACAAAACATTCCCTAACCAATAACATTCATAAAACATTCACTAAACCATAAACACTCACTAAACATTCACTGAATACTTACACACTAAACATTCACTAAACAACATTCACTAAACACTTACAAACTAAACATTCACTAAACCCTAAACACTCACTAAACATTCACTGAATACTTACACACTAAACATTCACTAAACACTAAAATTCACAAAACATTCACTAAACCCTAAACACTCACTAAACATTCACTGAATACTTACACACTGAACATTCACTAAACCCTAAACACTGACTAAACATTCACTGAATACTAAACATTAAAATTCACAAAACATTCACTAAATCCTAAACACTCACTAAACAGTCAGTGAATACTTACACACTAAACATTCACTAAACCCTAAGCAATCACTAAACATTCACTGAATATTTACACACTAAACAATAGCATTCACAAAACATTCACTAAACCCTAAACACTCACTAAACATTTACTGAATACTTATACACTAAACATTCACTGAATACTTACATACTAAACATTCACTAAACACTAACATCCACTAAACCCTAAACACTCACTGAACACTTACACACTCAACATTTAATAAACCATAAACACTCACTAAACATTTACTGAATAATTACACACTAAACATTGACTGAATACTTACACACTAAATATTTACTACTAAACATTCACTAAACACTCACGAAACACTTGCGCACTAAACATTCACTGAATATGTACACACTAAACATTCACTAGCCACTAACATTCACAGAACATTCAAAACCTAAACACTCACTAAACATTCACTGAATACTTACACACTAAACATTCACTGAACACTAACATTCATTAAGCCCTAAGCACTCACTAAACACACACTAAACATTCAGTAAACCCTAAACACTCACTAAACATTCACTGAATGCTTACACACTAAACATTCACTGAACACTAACATTCAGTAAACCCTAAACACTCACTAAACACTTACACACTAAACATTCATTAAACACTAATCTCAATAAAAATTCACTGATTATTTGCAAACTAAACATTCACTAACATTCACAAAAATTCAGTACGCCCTGAACACTCACTAAACATTCAATGAATACTTACACACTAAACATTCACTAACATTCACAAAACATTCACTAAAACCTAAAGACTCACTAAACATTCACTGAATACTTACACAATAAACATTCACTAACATTCACTAAACCCTAAAAACTCACTAAACATTCACTGAATACTTACACAATAAACATTCACTAACAAACACAAAACATTCATTAAGCCCTAAACTAATCATTCACTAAACACTTATAAACATTCACTAAACCCTAAATGCTCAGTAAACACTCACTGAATACTCACACACTAAACATTCACTAACATTCACTAAGCCCTAAAATAATCATTCACTAAACTCTTACTCATAAACGTTCACCAAACACTTACTTACTAAATCCTAAACACTCGCTAAACTCTTACTTGTTAAACATTAACTATAAAAAAATTCACAGTTGCACTAAGCCCCTGTTCAATTTGCGGGTTACCAGATGTTTATAGATGGCTGCAAAGCTTTGCAGTGCTGCCCTGGTGGAAGACCACTGAACTACGTAGTACTGGTATAGAGCTTGCAATTCCAGGTATAAACCCTCTACATTCCAAGTGGATCTCGTCTGGATCATTCTTGTCATCCCCGGAGTGACAGTAGGGAATCTGGGAATTCCGAAGGGTTCTGGGAATTCTGGAGGCTTCTGGGGCTTCCGAAGGCTTCAAGACAATTTCCAGGCTCTATAGCCTTTGGATTTCTAGCACAACACTAAAGAACAGAGTTTTATGGAGGAGAACGGGAGACAAAAGGCTTTGAAGATTTCTTTGGGGGAAGCCCACGTTTTTGGAGATGAATAAGCCCACGTTCTTGGAGATGAATTCCAGGGGCTTCTGGGGCTTCCGTAGGCTTCAAGATGATCTCCAGGCTCTGAAGCCTTTGGAAATGCCCATTGGATTCTCTAGGAATGCTTAAGGAGCTGAAGACTGCTTCAGAGTATCTTGGACTTGGAGTCGTGAAGAATACCCAGAAGTCTTCTCTTGTCATTGAAAGATTATAGAAGACGACTTGTTAAAGTAAAGAAACTTCTCATGTGTCAGAAAAAGAACTCTAAGTAATAGTTAACACGATGTTAAAATGACCTTAAACCTTCAGGATTTTCCTTGAAGACATTTTGGAATCCTTCAGTCTTCAGCTCCTAGAAGAATGAGAGAAATGCCATTCCCACATGCGCTGAACTCCAAAGTCTCCAGGAACAATCTCCAAGATGCGTCAAATCGTCTGGAAGCCTCCAGAGAAAGCAAGTGTCATATTTGAAAAGCTGGGTAAGAGAAAGCAAAGAGCATGGTGAAGGGAAGGGTCCGACCCAGAGGCTGCTTCCTCGGAGGAAGGCAGGTATCCTGCCAGGCTGGGGAAGCGGGCCTGGAGAGGGCCCAAGCCCCTCAAGGATGGGTCCCAAAAGCCCCCCAAGGCTAGCCAGTCTTTTGAGGGCAGCTTTGAAGGGAAGGGTCCGACCCAGAGGCTGCTTCCTCGGAGGAAGGCAGGTTTCCTGCCAGGCTGGGGAAGTGGGCCTGGAGAGGGCCCAAGAACTTCAAGGGGAAGGCCCAAAAGCCCCAGAGGCTCACCAGTCTCTTGAGGCTAGGCTTGAAGGGAAGGGTCCGACCCAGAGGCTGCTTCCTCGGAGGAAGGCAGGTATCCTGCCAGGCTGGGGAAGCGGGCCTGGAGAGGGCCCAAGAACTTCAAGGGGAAGGCCCAAAAGCCCCAAAGGCTCACCAGTCTCTTGAGGCTAGGCTTGAAGGGAAGGGTCCAACCCAGAGGCTGCTTCCTCGGAGGAAGGCAGGTATCCTGCCAGGCTGGGGAAGTGGGCCTGGAGAGGGCCCAAGAACTTCAAGGGGAAGGCCCAAAAGCCCCAAAGGCTCACCAGTCTCTTGAGGCTAGGCTTGAAGGGAAGGGTCCGACCCAGAGGCTGCTTCCTCGGAGGAAGGCAGGTATCCTGCCAGGCTGGGGAAGCAGGCCTGGAGAGGGCCCAAGAACTTCAAGGGGAGGGCCCAAAAGCCCCAAAGGCTCACCAGTCTCTTGAGGCTAGGCTTGAAGGGAAGGGTCCGACCCAGAGGCTGCTTCCTCGGAGGAAGGCAGGTATCCTGCCAGGCTTCAAGCAGGCCTGGGGAGGGCCCAAAACTTGAGGCTAGGGGAGGGCCCAAAAAGCCCCAAAGGCTCACCAGTCTCTTGAGGCTAGGCTTGAAGGGAAAGGTCCGACCCAGAGGCTGCTTCCTCGGAGGAAGGCAGGGTATCCTGCCAGGCTGGGGAAGCCTGGGCCTGGAGAGGGCCCAAGAACTTCAAGGGGAGGGCCCAAAAGCCCCAAAGGCTCACCAGTCTCTTGAGGCTAGGCTTGAAGGGAAGGGTCCGACCCAGAGGCTGCTTCCTCGGAGAAAGGTAGGTATCCTGCCAGGCTGGGGAAGTGGGCCTGGAGAGGTCCTGAAAACTTCAAGGGGAAGGCCCAAAAGTCCCAAAGGCTCACCAGTCTCTTGAGGCTAGGCTTGAAGGGAAGGGTCCGATCCAGAGGCTGCTTCCTCAGAGGAAGGCAGGTATCCTGCCAGACTGGGGGAAGTGGGCCTGGAGAGGGCCCAAAAACTTCGAGGATTAGGCCCAAAAAGCCCAAAGGCTCACCAGTCTCTTGGGGGGAGCCTTTAAGGGGAAGGTCTGACCCAGAGGCTGCTTCCTCGGAGGAAGGCAGGTATCCTGCCAGACTGGGGAAGCAGGCCTGGAGAGGGCCCAAGAACCTCAAGGATGGGCCTTAAATCCCCCATGATTATTACTATTACTGTTCCTTCTTCATCTGAACTTCCTCTGCTTTTTCCTTTCACCTCCCAATTCGACAGAGCAGTTCTTCATCTCTTGGGCCTCTTCTTGAACGAACCCAGTTTTCCCTCTTTCGTTGTTGAGTTTTTCCTTCAACGAAACAATTTGCGGTTCCTTCTCAGCCAAGTCCTGTTGGAGCGACTGAGTTCGATCTTCCGGCTTCTGGACCTTCGACTGGACACCTAAATTATCCCTCTCGGACTCTTTTCCAGGAGTGTTGTCAAGAGCGCCATTTCTTGCTCGAGGAACATGAACTTCTTGGTGTGAGGCTCGCGGGCGTCCTTTCAGCTCTTTCCTCATCTTCTTTCTCTCCGCTTCATGGGCCTTCACCTTTTCCTCGAGACAGGCGATGTAGACCCCATTCACATTTTTTTCATCTTCCAGTTCGAGTATTTTTCCTTTGTTCTTTTCAAGTTCTGTTTCTTGGTGAGCGAGGAAGTCCTTCAGTTGTTCGATATCCTTTTCTTTCTTAATCATGGAATCCCGCCATTCTTCATTTTTCTTCTTTAGGTACTCGTTATTCGAGGAAAGGTCCTTATTTTTGCTTTCGATTTTCCTTATCATTTTCTGAGCATCAACAGGAGCTTTTCGAAGCTCTTCAACACAGGACCACTCTTTCCTTAACTGCTCTAAATCCTCATTCTTTTGTATATGAAATTCTCCCTTCCGAATGGTGTCATCAGTTTCAATGTGGTTGTTCCAGTTCCTGAGAGCAGACTTAATCGTATTGGCCTTTCCATGTAGATGGCTAATTAGTCCTCCAAAAACCTTTTTAACAAAATCATGTCCAAAGTTTTCAACGCCCTTTATAAACAATAACACTGATCCAAAAAGATTCATAGCCAACAATTGCGCAAAAACGTTTTTCAATATTGGAAACGTGGTTACCTTTCCCTCTACTTCTTCAAAGCATATAATTTTATCTACAGATGATTCTAACGGAAACTGGAATTAAAAAGGGAGAAAAAGACAAATTTCCCAAATATGTTTTGATAAAAGTGTTGAAGTCTTCAGTTCAGGCGAAATAAGATTCCAGAATCCAGAGGAAAAGAATTTGTCTCTTGTACGTTTCTAAAAATGGACTCTGAATCTGGACTCTAACACATACTGACCAGACCTAAAATTACTTAATTATTGGTGTCTCTCATTAAATCTGCTTTATAAACCGTTGAATGAAATCGTTAAGAGCCACATATCTATACATACAGAATGGAATTAATAAAGCAACGGCATTTTAACTTATATAAACGTTCGTATTCATGCTCATTCATTCATACAACACACACAAACACACATGTGTGTGTGTGTACGTGTAAAAAGGTCATATACCTGCAGGCTTCTTAGTTGCAATTAAGGGGGCTATCTAGGAAAAGGCATACATATATCATATCACAGTTTATTATTTAGCAGTGTCACATTACATCATCAAGGCTAAACTGAGCTGAAACGACACTTCTTTTTAGCTCAGTTTAGCCTTGATGATGTAATGTGCAATTGCTAAATGCCGTCGCCAATAATAAAGTGTGATATGATATACGTATGCCTTTTCCTGATAGTTTTGATATATATATATATATATATATATTATATATATATATTGATATATAATATATATATACTGTATATACATATATATATATATATATATATATATATATATATATATATATATATATATATATATATATATATATATATATATATATACATATATATATATATATATATATATATATATATATATATATATATATATATATATATATATATATATATATATATATATAAGATATATATATATATATATATATATATATATATATATATATATATATATATATATAATATATATATATAAATATATATATATATATATATATATATATATATATATATATATATATATATATATATATATATATATATATATATATATATATATGCATCCACATATATCTATATATCTATATATTGTTTCGAAGGTTAATGTGATTTTTCCTTAGCAACATTCTTCAGGGTGCGACGTCCCTGCCAACATGACTTAATCTTTGGAAACAACGCTTTTGGGAGGACACTCCGAAATCAAACCAGTAAGTGGAAGGGACTCTGTAGCCATGGTAGGCAACCTTTCTAAGAGATCACTCTGAATGCAAACCCTGTTATCCAACCTTGGACAGTTCCCTAGCCATTGTACCATAGACTTCCATGGTCTAGGGTTTGAGTTCCCTTGCTTGAGGGTACAAACAGGCATTTTTCCATCTTTTTTTGTTCATTTCCCTGTTTTCTCGAAAGTGTGTAGGTCAGGTTGATATAAAAGCAAATGTTCCTTGGTGGGTTAACAGGAAGGCGCCTTTTTCTTTGCTAAATGTTTCCTTCTGGGTATTTTATAATCTAGTTTTTTAATCCATCCTGACTTCCCTCCCCCAGTTGTTGTGGCAAACTTGGCTGGTTTCTTATTTGCCTTACAAGGTGTACCAGCTCTACTTCGTTGACCAATTTCTTCTGGCGCTTCAATAAATATATATATATATATATATATATATATATATATATATATATATATATATATATATATATATATATATATATATATATATATATATATTAATAAGACATTATATAATTCACACCTCAAAACTATAATTTTTCATAACAGTCGTTATGCACTCATAAAAATAGTTTCAAAATGGTCTTTTCATACTGTTCAGATAAACATGCTAACTGAAGGTACAACTCGAAAACATCCAACAATTATTCTTAATTTTTGGTAAGCGATCCTTACCAGATATTTCTATATTTAACTATTATTTCACGAAATATGTTACGCCATAACATAGCCTCTGTTGCCTACGGCTCAGTGCCGACCTTGGAAATAACGTAATATGTTTTTCTATAAATAAATGAGACACAATACCTGTATGGAAAAGTTACTCACAATCCCTGGAAGACCCAAGCACCACACTAAGGAACCCCAGAACGTATCTTCGGCTGCGTTCACACGAAGGGAGTCGCGTCGAATCGAGTCACGTTAAGTCACGATAATTCATTTGATGCGATTCATTTTGACGAAACCCTATTCACACCAAATGCGTCAATAAGTCCAGTCTGTACTCTTTTCTTATTTTTATATTGCCACAGTGCCACAATAGGTTTTGTTGAGAATGGATGCATATTCTTTTGCTAAAATTAATGCTTTGCTGTGGCTTGTCGTCGCAGACGTAAAAATAAAACTCGAGTCTGGGTGCATCATCTGAGCAAATGGCACACTGCACTAATAATAACAGTTTAAATGATTATTGAGAGAGAGAGAGATGGTGGGGGGGTTGGTACCAAGGGATCGATAAAGTTAATTTTCCAAGGTAAAAAAACCACTGAAATTTCGAAGTGTTTCGTTACCAGGTAATTCTGGAGAGCTCCCCATCTAGTTTGAGGTTTAAACAATCTAAAAACCTACAATATTAGGTTTTTAGTATGACTACCTGAAAAGTGGAAAACCTGCCTAAACTAACAGATTACGTAGTTATTATAAAAAACAGGCCCGTTGGTAAAAGGGGATATTGATAATTTCAGCTATTTTGAGTGGCCAAGTTAGGTTAGCCTATAGTTCATAGTAATACATAAGCAAAATATATTGTTCAATGCATAATAAATGGTTCAAAATGAATAAAACTGTTGTCTTTTACCTGTACATGACATTGCAGCAGTCACTTCTTTCCATAAACTGACAATGAAGTCACGATCACGGCGGTTAGGATCACTGGCATCATAGACAGCAGGGGGCTCCCCAGCTAAGTTTATTAGCAGTTCTTCGACCAGCATACTTGCGAAGGGCGCGTGAGACTCACTATGACTGGCGTCAAAAATAGGTCCAGCTCTAATGTGACGTGATGTGACTCGACGCATTCGGTGTGAATGGTTTCTTTCAAAGACCCATACAAATCAGTGTTAAAACTGGGTTGGCGATTCGTGATGCGTCATGAATCTTCGTGACCCGACTCGACGCGACTTTCCTGGTATAAACGCAGCCTAAGACTCGTGGCGTTATGCCGTGAACTTGGAAACAATAGGTACTGGACCCAGCCAGAAGGTTTCTGTGAATCTTCTGCTTAACGACTGAGTAGCTGGAACTTAGGAAGTATATGGTCGTGCGTAAGGTGGCTGCCAGGAATAGGATGGATAGTTAGGGGTGGCGGGAATGGATGGTGGAAGGGGGGGGGGCGGAGGGCTGCCCGTAGGGGGATACAGTACGATAAGGTTCATCTCTCCTGGTCGACAGTAAATTTTTCCTTTATGCGATCATGGTTATCTATTCGTGTGGACAACAAACTAATTGATTAATGAAAAACAAAACATTATTATTATTATTATTATTATTATTATTATTATTATTATCATTATTATTATTATTATTATTATTGGTAGAGGAGGCTGATAGGACACAGCGACCCCATATAGAAATGGGCAAAGCTGGAGACAAGGAAGAAGAATATTATTATTATTATTATTATTATTATTATTATTATTATTATTATTATTATTATTATTATTCAGAAGTTAAATCCTTATTTATATGTAACAAACCCTGAGGGTCCATTGACTTGAAATTCAGTCTTCCAAAGAATACGGTGTTTATTTGAAAGAAGTTACAGAAGATAACAGGAAGTACAGAAACAAGAGATCGGTGATTAGGAAAGAAAAATTCATTGACAAAATAATTAAATGGATAAAAATGTAAGTAAATTATTGAGATGCGCGGAGAATTGCTTTAGGGTAGTAATGCATTTCACCTTCGCTTGAACTTATGACATTGCGGTCTCTTTTTTCCTCTACATTGGTATTTATGATTTAAATAATTCTTGGAGCCATTTTCCAAAGGTGCCATTTCAACGGGAGGCCCTTGCTGGCCATGCGCAATAAGCAGTGCGTGCTACTCGTTTTGCAGAAAGCCAGAAATCGCTGCTTTGGTTTTCCTGACTTATGTATGTAACTGTTTATGTTATTTGTATGTTGATCTGTTTATTTGTTTATCCTCAAGTATCTATTTATTTATTTATTTGTTTCCTATTCATTTCTCTGTTTTTTACTTGTTTTTCATTCTTGGTAGATTCCATGGCCATGATATAAATGTTAAAAACTACTGATTGAGCTCAATATTTGTGTGTTAGTTCTAAATAAACTATTTCAGAGCTATGGTTTTTACTACACCTTTCTTGTCGAAAATGTCTACTCAAGGGGGTAATGTTATCAACATTCCTCTGAATTAGACAGCTATGAAGTCCAGCCAAATAAAACATGTTCTGCTATTTATTAACTCCACCAGAAGAAATAAGAGTCAATTATAAATATCTTAATTTCTGTCATTATTATTATTATTATTATTATTATTATTATTATTATTATTATTATTATTATTATTATTATTATTATTACAAATGAACACAGTCTAGACGGCCATTCAATTACTTTTATTATTATTATTTGAAGGGAGTAGACCCTCTTTTAAACAGGTCTTATTAAAAAGGATGGCTGTATTATGCGAATTTATCTTATACAGTGTTATATGCTGACAGACAGGGAGGGACGAAGGGAAAATCCCACAGCCTAATAGTAGAGGACATGAAACAGAATCCCAACAGACAAGTCAGATAATAATAATAATAATAAAAATCCACAATTACATAGTAAACTATATTACTATGTAAAATATACAAGCAAAGACTTTCGAACACCGTTCCTCATCATAGTTAACGTTAAAATGCAAAGCGAGAGAGAGGGTAGTTTTCTTATGAAGAGTTTTAGAGGATGGGGTTGGGGGGCGAGAAGATAACAGCCCATCACGAAAGTGTTGGTTCGAATGTTGTCAAGTGATTCCGAATTCAACCGTCAGTCGCACCAACCTCCTTGATCTTCGAACTTGCGATATTGCACCTGCCTGCGCTGCATAGATGCCATAGTTTGTAAATTAAAATGTTTAATGTAGTGTTTGGCAATTAACCAGTTGATAAAAGGGGTCTTCATCTGTAAATGTCTCGTTATCTTCAAAAGATATTCCAATTTCCCATGTTTATAGCAGCACCTTCAGTGCACCACGTGAGGTGCACTGATGTTATCCTCTTGCTTATCAAAAAAAAAAAAACATCAGAGTCAAGTAAATTACTTTTAAAGTTTCATTAAGTGAAGAACATCAGAAAACACTAAAATCTCTCAACCATGGGATTTTTTTTTAAAGCTATCTTATTTTCAAAAGGGTCAGTTTTAAATTCTCTCCCAATGCAAGCAGCGCACTAAAGATTTGTTTGGGTGCGCGGCATATGGTGACGTCACTGATTCTATGAATCATACACATACCCGTGCGCTGCTGACCTGTTCCTTCTAGACCGTGATTCCAAGTTTCCAACATTATTATGCACGCGCCCACGACCGTTATCCAACGCTACAAGATTTATAAGGAGGCTCAGAGATCGTGCATAGAGAAGCCCG
Source organism: Macrobrachium rosenbergii (assembly GCF_040412425.1). Taxonomy (NCBI): domain Eukaryota; kingdom Metazoa; phylum Arthropoda; class Malacostraca; order Decapoda; family Palaemonidae; genus Macrobrachium; species Macrobrachium rosenbergii. The sequence goes on from NC_089764.1 coordinate 13,693,865, forward strand.
CTTCCACAGATTGCAATTAGCAGAAGCCGTAAGTATAAACTAACATCGGCCTGCATTAGTGAAACATACCAGAGAACATGAACTTTATCCCCCCCTTCTTCGAGGAAACCAGAAGACACCTGAGAGAATCCGAAGTGGAGAAACGAGTGGCAGAAAACACTTCTAAATGCGACAAGAAATACCGTCAGAGGATCAGATTAAAAATATTGGCCAGAGACATGAATCACGAACTCGCTCTCGCCCTAAGTCACACGCTACGACATAGGGCTCGTCCTGCGGAGCACCAGAATACCCTTGCTGCCGCACAGAAAACCACCCAGACGATGAGACCATCCGATCAATATAAAACTCATCACTCCAGTGCAGCGATGTTTTACATCTGAGGATTACCTGTTAGGTCCACATTTTGTATTAACAACTGTTTAAGTAAATTTGTGCTTTAGTCCTGAAGACGCCGAAGATAGTGGGGAAAATAAGTAAGTAGAAGCTTAAGTAAGTAGAAGTACAGATTGATTCAGAGTCTAAAGAAAATAGTCTTTGCAAATAATGCCACTGACTTCAATAGAAATTGCTCAGAGAAAATATGCTCAAATAGCATGTAATATATATATATATATATATATATATATATATATATATATATATATATATATATATATATATATATATATATATATATATATATATATATATATATATATATATATATATATATATATAGTTAAAGTTCTTTGTATTGTCTACGAAAAATATAAATTCAGTTTGACGCGGTAAGTTAAAAGGTACTTAATCTTTTGTCAGTGCACTCATTTTCACTGTTTCATTTTGTTTCTTAACGTAAATACAGACATTCCATATTTCAATGCTGCTGAGCGCACTGACGCTCCTTCACGTATCTATTCCAGACCTTTTCTGACAGTTTCCTCATTCCATTGTTTATTTTTCTCTCCTTCACGTATCTCTTCAAACATTTCTTGATAGTATTTCTTCAATCTCTTCAACCTTCATTGACCTTCATTGATAGTTTCATTTCTTGATAGTTTCCTCATTCCATTGTTTAATTTTCTTTCCTTCACGCATCTCTTCAAGACCTTCATTGATAGTTTCCTCATTCCATTGTTTATTTTTCTTTCCTTCACGTATTTCTTCAAGACCTTTCTTGATATTTCCTCATTCCACTGTTTACTTTTCTTTTTGCAGTGGCGGGCCATTTTCTTAGAAACTCCGTGACAGCTACTTTCGCCTAATAAACCCCAATAATTGGAAACATAATGGGTTATAAAAAAAATCGCCCTTATAGGATAGAGGCGACTAAAAAATAGTCACCTCTACACTGGTGAAGCAACTCTATGGAAATACAATACACATTTCCCCAAAGTCCCAAATCATTCTGGGGTAAAAATTAATAAAAGTTTGTGAAGGTCACCAAAAAGTTTTTGACACCCACATTTCAGTAACTGTACATTAAGAGTTCTGCCGATTCATAAATTAGACAGATACATCAACTCACCCCCTGGAATTCCTCTTCAAGTTTATGGCCTTCGCTGTCGTTTTGTAGTACTAGGGAAGGTGCGGGGCGTTTTTTTAACCAAAATGCCCCATGATTTTTACCCCATGTTTATTTACCCCATGTTTTTTTTACCCCATGTTTTTTTTACCCCACGTTTTTTTTACGCCATTTTTTTAGGTATAGTGTATTTGTACATTTACCGAATTAACGTGTGTTAACGAAGTAGTTCTAGGAATAAGAAGGACGACGTAAGGTGACAGCAATAGGAACATTTTTCACTGTTGGAAATAACGCGATTCTATTTAACTGCATTTTTACAAGTGTATTCGGGGTCAAGAGAGTATCACTTTGTTACATTTGGAATGGCAGACTCTGTTTGATGGTGACAACAGGCATATTCTTTTATACATCACGTAAGGTAATATTTGCAGCGGAATAGGGACACATAAATTTTGGTCTAGTAACACACGTGAAGATTTTTAGAACTATCATTAGGCAGGTGTTGTGAGACTGAGCAAGTTCTCGTCGAGGTTTACACATTACGTAGCATATTTTGGTTCGTACACAGAAATAACAAGTAAAAAATGCGCCGAAGTTTCTTCGTCCTAATCGAGTTTTCTGTACAGCCGCTACAGTGCATAATCAAGGCCACCGAAAATGATCCATCTGTCGGTGGTATAATGCTGTATGAGCCGCAGCCATGAAACTTTAAACCACGGCCCGGTGGTGGTCTACCTATAGCCTTGCCAGAAGCACGTTCATGCCTAACTTCAACCTTAAATAAAATAAAACTACAGAGGCTAGAGGGCTGCAAATTGGTATGTTTGATGATTGGAGGGTGGATGATCAACATACAAATTTGCAGCCCTCTAGCTTCAGTAGTTTGTAAGTTCTGAGGGCGGAGAGAAGATGTGCGGACAGAATAAAGTGGGGACGGACAAACAAAGCCGGCACAATAGCTTTCTTTCACAGAAAACTAAAACTTACGACGTACCCAGTAACGGATAGATAAAAAAAAAAAATTAAATAAATAAATAAATAAATAAAATTCTCCTCGCCCTTTGGTGATGAGCTAAACCCAGTCTAAGTCTTCACTGATTCCAGCGGATGACTGGAGATCGCCTCGTCATAATGATCTGGAACGACCGGCTTTGGCCACTAGGTCATTATAGTCGTCATCAACTAGACCCTTCGACAATGACTTTGTTGAATGGTAAGACCAAATCCATCGAAGACCAAAAGGGAATGTTGTTTTATCGATAAAGCTCTTCGTGTTTAAGTGAAATTAAAATCTTCCTTAATAGTAATTTTGTACTTACTAAAGATGTTGGGTGACACTGAAGTACTTTGATCGAGAAACATTACCGAAGTTTTTTTTTTAGTTAGATTAAATATAGAAGTGTCTTTCAGTTAACTGATGCGTAAACAATCCGTCTCAGAATTCTCTCTCTCTCTCTCTCTCTCTCTCTCTCTCTCTCTCTCTCTCTCTCTCTCTCTGCCTTGATAGCCTTCTATCCGTAAATCACTTGTTAATAAGATTTTCACCAATCTTGACAAGAGACGCCTTACAGGAATCACCACAATACCTCCGTTGTTATAATCTCTGGTTGGATTTAATGAATGTTTATTAATGCTTGTAGAATAAGTTCCTGGAAATATTTTTATTTTGGTTTCGAATGAAGAAGCCATTTTGGACGGAAAAACACCAGAACTGCCTAAAGCCGTTTAATTTATGTGTCTGTTTACTACCCTTGTGTTATTTACTTCACCTTAGGGGAGTGTTTTTATTTGTTTATTTATTCATTTTTTAATTTGGCCTTTTAAAAAGCCACATTTGCTTTGGGTTCGAACTAATAAAATTAAAAGTTTTTCTTCACTGAGTCTCTTTAAGTCGACTATGTCTAAAGAAAACAAAAAGAAGTGAGGCTTCAACGAAACTAACGCTAGCACCCAAAAAGATAAAGATCTTATTTAGAACATTTGTAATCTTTGACACAGCACAGGAAGTGGAGAGAGAGAGAGAGAGAGAGAGAGAGAGAGAGAGAGAGAGAGAGAGAACGAGTTCCTTCCCTAACACCAATAAAAAAATATAAAACAAAATTTTAAAACACGTTTTTATTAAAATGCACTAAAAAGTGAAAAATAGATCTTTTGAGACACACCAGTTTTTTCTTACAATTAATCATGTCTACAAAAATAAAAGGGTGGGAGCCAAACATGGAAGGAAATGCTACAAGAAAAGAAATATATTTTTTTATACCTTGTAGCATTTCCTTCCATGTTTGGGGCCCAAGCTTTTATTTTTGTAGACATGGTTAATTGAAGGAAAATCCTGGTGTGTCTCAAAAGATTTATTTTTCACTTTTTGGTGTATTTTAACAAAACCGTGTTTTAAAAATGTTTCTTTCTATATTTTTCTTTATTTTATACTGTTTTAATTTTGACAGAAATTGTAAGTGATTTATGATCGTAGCTAACGAAATTGATATCCTGTCGAGCCAAAGAAGGTTTGAAAAATCTGAAGAGTTTCATACAAATCCTGAGATACTGGGAGAGGTCACTGTGGGGTCACTAACTGCTGACCTACTGATCATGTAAGGTTGTATTGTCACCAAGATTTGAGTAACCATGCAAAATTTCAAGCCCATCCGACGAAGGGAACAGGTCGAAAATTGAGTTACAAGATTTGAGGACAGACAGAGATGCAGAAATCAACTTAAATAAAGGCATGTAAAAAAGGAACTCCGTCTGTAGCCTATTCGTTAAGGCCATGTGGTCGAGAATAATGCTGTGCTCAGTCACAACAAGCTCTTGAGTGATTATATAGACTGAATGAATCTATTTAAAACTATATCCTGTAAACCAATGGGACCTTATGATAATATCACTAGCATTCGGATAACAGTAAAGCATACGAATATCTTGGGGATGAAACGGTTAAAATCTTTAAACCTTAAAAAAAAAGGGGGGGGGTTAAAAAAGATATGATTTTTCCCTTCAAACAAAAACCGTTATGTAATTTTATCATTGTCATTCTGAAACTCTGAGGCCCTTGCAGTCGGTAGCACAAACCTTTGCAAACTTAAAGTGGGCTAACTGGGGGAATAATGTTGTTTTGTATTATTCTAAAGATTAAAATAAGGATAACATATAAAACCAAAATTTACCTCCGTGATGTAGGCCTAACCCCGGCATATTGTAAATATGAAGGTCGTGATTTTCCTTGTGAGTTTTTTATTACTGTTTTCAATACGTCTTAGTTAGCCTATAGTGTTTGAACAATATACATTGGTTTTTATTTCAGTCGTCGTATTTATGTATTTGGTAATTTTAATTTGGTCTGCTATGGAAAGCAAACTACTATCTTGTCTGAATGACGAATGCGACCAGTGCTTCTTCCAGGTGTCGATAGATGGCGTCATTGACTCCTTTTTCAGAAAATATATCCAGTTCTGAGAAATAATTGTTGGTCGCCCAAGGCAATACGTACTTCGAGAATGACAATATTGGCTTTGGTTAATAGTCCTAACGCTAGTTTCAGAACTTACGAATCATACCCTCATATGGCAAAGTATTTTTTTTCTTGTTCGTTTAAAAGATTAAATGTGAGCTTATATCAGACAATAAAAAGTTTCATGAAATCACTTTACATTGTGAATAATAACTGCATTGTACATGGATATTTCCAAGTTTGTAATGCTATTATATCCAGTAGGGAAGGGCACAGTAAACGTTCCTAAGACAAAATAATATCTAATGTAGTTTTCAACTTTATTTCAATGGAGATCAAATAGGATATTACTTTTCTGGAGTTCTCTGCTTCAGTATTTTTCATATTATAATAAGACGTATATATATTAATAATAAAGAGTAAGTTATCACTGAATCTGCCCTTTTGTGCTAATATCTTTGGATGATTTAACTAGCAGGTGCCATCGACCGACGAAAAGAAATCATTAAACAGAAGCGTTCTCATAAAAATAAAAATAGTTAAATGGAAGTTAACTGAATAGTTTAACAATCTTTTGTAAAGAAGTTAATGTACCATTGGGGTCTAAATTATTGCATTTGTTCCTTTAATGTTTCAGATAATAGGCATATGGAAGTATCCAGCAAGCGGTGTCTGGCAACTATTCTCCTGGCCGCGCAGGCGCAAGATGTGCTATGGTGACAAGTTTCTGTTGGCCTGGTATTTACGATCAGAATTCAGATTTACCACCTGTCAGTCCACCCACGACTATTCGAACGATGGACGCCCACGCGAACAGAGTAGAACTGTCAGTCACTTACGTTCTTATAAATATGTTCATATAAATAACTACTGAGTAAAGAACCACCAAAGATAGGTTGTTTACGCGCCAATTTATGAAGCAGTAGAAGTCGATCGAGGAGTGCAGCTTCAAGATTCCATGTAATTAAGGTAACAAATCTAATAAGAATTGTTTTAATAAGTGTAAAAAGTGAGTGTGGTTTACTTGATAAGGTAAGTTCTTTGCGAAATGATAATGTCAATGCATTTAATGTTTAGATCTAACGTATATAATAGATTTCATTATCATTTATGCTGTAGCATGCCAAGAGACCCAAGTAATGATACACATTTGGGTTTTCCTGTTATCATATGTTTACGGTAAATGATCTTTAAACTGTAAAGGAAAGCATATATTGTTTTATATTTTACCGATGGTTGAATGAATATCAAACCTTAAAACAGGAAAGAAGCGAAAAAGGCATAACAGAGTATGATCTAAATATTGCCTAATATAGAGAGATGTATGTTCTCGCACAATATTAATGAAGAAAGTTGAATTTAGAACTGGGGGTTGGACAGTTAAGCCTTTCACAAAAAGGCAGGACACTGGCCTAGGCATTTACCAAATTGTCTGTATCACATGAAAATATTTTTTTCTTATGATTTGGACTCATAACGGTCTACAAATAGCGCCGCAGGGTCTAACAATGAAATGAATTAGGCCTATACATAGTTTATTCATATTCTGGTCCGAGCAGCTGAGTTCTTCCCGACCGAAATCCAGCGGCGAACTGTCGTAAAATCGTTGCTTACCCTTGGGTCCACACATGCAGTCACTCAGTCGGTCAGACGAAATTAGGTAATGCCATCAGTTCATCAGTTCTGGTGAGTGGACTGACTCCGCCCACAAACTGTCGCCTACACGTAAGTTTTAACGCCAGATTCGATGAACCGAGAGGTGGACCCGGCCGCAGAATGCATGATCTACGAGAAAGACAAATGCTCGTTTTGCACTCCTAAACACCCCGCCGGATGGCCATGCCTAAAAGTGTTTGGAAGGGTTTACTCAGTGAACCTTTGAGACTACATAAAACTATATCACTTTCCACACACACATAAATTTAATGCATATATATATATATATAAATAAAGACAAAATCCACGAAGGAAAGAGATTCGGTTATACATGTACTGTATATA
>NC_089764.1:13705826-13730826 GCF_040412425.1 Macrobrachium rosenbergii
CCATTTACCCTGTGGGAATCTGCTATCCCGGAGTAATTCTGTTCAACCATTCAATCGCAAGCTTTAGAATTTTCGCCCTCCTACTTTCCCTAAATTCTTAAAACTTTCATCTTTCCCAAGGTGAGTTCATTGGTTCTCTCTGTTTGTATCCTGCAATTTTTACTCCTTTTTCGTGTTTCCATCAGGGTTTGGCAAGCTAAAGAAGTGGAGCATCCCTTCCCGTTAGATTTGCATTGAGAAAGAAAGTTAAAAAAAAATCTGTTGGAAATTAAGTTTTTCTATTTAATATGCGTTGCAGACCAGTCTTGTTTTTCCTGTTATTCAGAGAGAGAGAGAGAGAGAGAGAGAGAGAGAGAGAGAGAGAGAGAGAGAGAGAGAGAGATAAAACTCACCTTACTTGACAAGCATCGGAATTGAGGGAAATGGTCTGGACGCAGGTCCGGGCTTCATTGAAGAAGTCCGGATAATTTGGACTTTCGATGTACGTACAGTTGTTACTGGTCCGGGCCCCACAGCCTAGCTGAGCTAAGTGCAAATGATTATTTTTTAGTATTTTATTAAGTACATACACATATGCGAGCGCGCGCATACACACACATATTTATATACATATAAATAAGTATATATATGTGTATGTATGTATATATGCATATTCAGGACTCAGGACTGGTATTGCGATTAGTAGGGAACCCGAAATTGTAGCATGGCTGTACACTGTTGGGCAGATATAGAATGAATGTAAATATTGATAACCAATTTTCTTTCTAATTGAAAAAAACATTTAAATTATTTAGAGTGCAAAGTTTAAGGAATGCCCGGAAGATGAAGCTTTTCGATGATCAATAAGTAAACATAGGTCTAGAGATAAATTGAAAGGCTTTCGGGATTTACTTACTGACGCAGCAGGTGCCGAAGCCATCTGCGCAACTGCTTGTAGATGTCCCCCCGTTTTGGACGCAGGACTTGTAGGTGTAGCATGTGCCGGAGAGACCACTGGGCCCTGAGCACATGGAGTTTTTGAAGCGGATGATTGAAAACATAGAAACTGAAATGGAATGTTAGAGAAAGACTTCAACCAAGTAGTTAACACAGAGACAGATGGAGATGAATGGCTGAATGGGTGGATGACTTAAACGAAAAATGGAACTTGATTCAGCCGTTTCCTGGCTGAATCCCTGACTGCAGCTAATTGCACTTGATTGAGTCTCTTTACACGTATCAGGAGAAAAGTATACCGTGGTTTAACCAGACCACTGAACTGATTAACAGCTCTCCTAGGGCTGGCCCGAAGGATTAGATTTTATTTTACGTGGCTAAGGATTAGATTTTATTTTACATGGCCAAGAACCAGTTGGGTACCTAGCAACGGGACCTACAGCTTATTGTGGAATCCGAACCACATTACAACGAGAATTAGATTTTATTTAACGTGGTCAAGAACCAATTGGTTACCTAGCAACGGGGCCTACAGCTTATTGTGGAATCCGAACCACATTATAACGAGAAATTAATTTCTATCACCAGAACTAAATTCCTCTAATTCTTCATTGGCCGGTCGGAGACTCGAACGTGGGCCAGCAAAGTGCTAGCCGAGAACGGTACCGACCCGTCGAACAGGACCTTACACGTATCAGGAACACATAATTATTAATAACAGGAGAATTTATGTTTTTTCATATCGAAGGCCAATGATTATTAACAATAACACTTTCAAGAAAACGGAACTGAACGCGTAACGTACCAGAAAAAAAGTCTTGTTCACGGACTCTTTTTTTTTACATGACAGAGTTTTGAATAACGCTAAGAACTGGGGCTGACTGCTTACTAAGCATTGAAATATTTTCTTTTAAGATGCTGCTGAAAAGAGGCAACAGACAGACAAACTCCTTAATGCTGTTCATATTCACAGACCAGTAACACAAACAAGTACGATGTGCTGTTATCTGCTGCTGTCAAAGTTCGGGGAGCAATGCCTTTTATTTGAAAGGAAACCTTAAATTCATATATTGATCCTGATGATTCAAAAAGTTCTTCTAAATTCTTTTTATATATGTGACAGCGCAAGTCAGATACAAACAAAATACATGTAAATGAACTTTGAATGGTGAATAAAGAGCTAATAGCAAGCTTAGTCTGAAGTGCTACTGATTCAAAATAGTAAAAGGCACGTGGATGGAACAGAGGCCTCTAAGACTCCGAATCAGAAGCCTGGTGCTCTTTTGCCTGGGTGAAGGAAAATGAGCAGTGTGCTTCAAATCAGATTGGCTTTTTTATAGCCTTGTCCTTTTAGTTTTTTATAAAAGAAACTATTGTGGCGGCTTTGTCTGTCCGTCCGCACTTTATTCTGTCCACAATTTTTTCTGTCCGCGCTTTTTCCTGTCAGCACTTTTTCTTGCCGCCCTCAGATCTTAAAAACTGTTGAGTTAGAGGGCTGCAAATTGGTATGTTGATCATCCACCCTCCAATCATCAAACATACCCAATTGCAGCCCTCTAGCCTCAGTAGTTTTTATTTGATTTAAGGCTAAATTTAGCCATAATCGTGCTTCTGGCAACGCTATAGGATATGCCACCACCGGGTCGTGGTTAAAGTTTCATGGGCCGCGACTCACACAGCATTATACCGAGACCACCGAAAGATAGAGGATAGATCTATTTCGGTGGCCCTGATTATAAGCTGTAGCGACTGTGCAGAAAACTCGATTGCACCGAAGAAACCTCGGTGCATTTTTTATTTGTTTTACGTAAACGTCAAACTGGTTCGTTTAAATACTTGCAAGTGTTTGTGAATAAATCTGGTCATGTCATTAGCAATATGATACTCATGCTCTCATCTCCCATATTTTTCTTCAGGTTCTGACCTCTGCAAAATTCTTAATTCTTCGTTACGCATCTCATCGTTAGGTGTTAACCTGCGGTTTTATTTTGATTAAGAAGTTCGAAATAACATAACGAACAAAAAAGACATTTTACAAAACTGTAATTTGGACTATAATGAACTCTACATTCAGAACTTTCAAACACATTTAGAGGTTGGTATAAAGGACATACTGCCTACCAAAGGCATTATAAAAAAAATAATTCAGTTAATACTTACGGAATCTGTCCGCTCGAGACACGGATGTGAACTGGTCACCGGAACTGGGAACACAGAGGAAGGCAGCAATCAGCAGGAACGGGAAAAATCCCATCGTTCTCATCTTGTTCTTATCAGAACAATTTACCTTTCTCGAAAGCAACGATTTCGTTAGCGTTTTCTCTTTTATAATATTTCCAAGTGAGTGCTTGTAAGCTTTTAACAACGGTCGAAAAATGGAACATCAACTTTTGAAATTAACTCATTAATCGTTAGGATTTTGACAAAACGATTCTGACGTAATAAGGTTCCTTTGAACACTCTTTCCCAAAACTGTACCGGTATCTTATCATAAGGTTATTTTTAATTCGCGGTGAAAGTAATAAGCATGATTTCGTAGGCTGACAAAGGCCCCGCCAAATTATCCCCAAACCAAGACACCGCTTCACTGATGAGCACTTTATTTTGTCTTGCAGTCAACTTTCAATTTCAGAATTATCGGTTGTCAAGAATTCATCTGCCTTCGGTGAGACATATTACTGTGACTGGGATAAGTATAAATATAAATCAGTTTTCTTTCTGCCCTGGTTCAGACGTCGGAAGGAAGATACGCTCCTTCTCGGCGATAGGTGGCGACTGCGAAATTCAACGTAAACTGAGAATCATTACTCACGCTGCAAGGCACAGCGAATGTGTGCCGGCGCCTCTCCGATGGGCGGGAGGGGTAATTTGCTGATTACACCTGAGGATCAGACAGGCTTTGAAGGATCCTGGTACGTATAACGGGGTTGAGGAACGCAGAAAGATTTCTGCTTGCGGTAGCTCGCAACAGTAACAGTAACTAGCTATTAGGTCAGCGCTCATTAGCTTCCGAACAGTGGATGTCTCTCCAGAATTCTTCACTGCTCGGTAAGAGTACTTTTTAGTACATTAAGGTTATGACTAACACACGTCACGCCCTTAGCAAGCTTAGTAAGAAAAAGAAACCCGATAAAGAGGTGCTTTTTCAATATCTGTTTCGAATAAGAAGCAAAACGAGTAAGTTATAAGTAGGGAAATAAGAAGGAACTAGTCTTCGAATTTTAGAAATACCACAACATTGTTCGCACTCGAAATTAAGCGTCATATTGGTTAACCCTTTACGCCTAATTCGTGATACATAAAATCAGAAATGGTACCATCACACCGAACGCGTGACAACCACAACCACAATTTGCTTGTAAATATGAGTGGATGAGATAACCGCTAGCGGATTCAGGAAAATTTCATGGGGGGCAGCCCACCAATTTTCATATACATACACACACACACACACACACACACACACACACACATATATATATATATATATATATATATATATATATATATATATATATATATATATATATAAAGACAAAATCCACGAAGGAAATGGAAACCCTGGAGTGCTATGAGGCCTTTCGACGCTATGTCCTTTACTTAGCAGACTGAAGAAATATAAAAGTATGTTTACAAAGAAAGCTCATATAAATGACAGATGGGGATTATAAAGGAAACATATGTACCTGGAATCCAGCACAATTGAAGAATTAGTAGAACTGCCAAAACAGGATTAAATATTTAAGAGGTTTTTACAAAGGATTAGGATCAACCTTTCAGGCGCAGGGACAGGACAATTAAAAGATTATACAGGTTCGTGACTGACCACCTAAAAATTTTTTTAGTACAACACAATAATTCTCTTTTTTTTTTTTTGTAAACAATAATAACTTTTTGCAAGATGAACATTTTTACAAATAAAAGAATTATATTAAACATACGGATATATAGAAAATATATATCAAGTAGCTAACTTGTAATTAAGTCAGTGATTTTATCTTTTGGGTCATTCTTGAACATTTTGCTAATACAGGGGTCCAAATAATACATGCCAGGGCTAAGATTAAAATTACAACTGGAAGTAAGCTGGATAATAGCGGACTCCAATAGATTTCTTGAAGAGAAATCTTTCAATCTGGCAATCACTGAACTTTCAGTCCAATTTATCCTGTGAGAGTTTTCATTTGAATGAATATAGCATTGGATGCTTGTCCAGTTTTGACTGAATACTTATGTTGCTTAATACGTACATCTAAATCTTTGCTAGATTGGCCAATAAAAAAAGAGGGGCAATCCAAACATGGAATTTTATATATTATGTTGTTAGGCATGAAAGCAATTTCCCTGCTCGCTATAAGAAAAGCTTGACCGACCTTAAAAAAGACAATACAATCCACATCACAAAAGCTGATAAATCGAATAGTATTGCAAATTTAGATAAAGTTGACTACATATCACGTATGCAAGCCCTACTGGATGATGATACGACATACAAAAAACTAACAAAAAATCCCCTTGATCAAGTCATAAAAAGTTTCAACAGTACAGTGAAAAAAATCCTTAAAGATAAAAAAGAACTAATAGGTCAGTTGTCGGTAAAATTTCCCTCGTTACCTTACTTGTACGGATTAGTAAAAACACAAAGAAAACAATCCTATGCGGCCTATTATCAGTACTGTTGGCTCAATATCATATAACTTTCGAAATATATTACCAAACTCTTGTCTCCGTTACTTGGAACTATCTCAGATTCTCACGTATATAATAGTCTAGATTTAGTTGATAAATTAAATAAAATCACTTTTTGCCCCACTGATAGATTCGTTAGTTTTGATGTTTGTTCTCTTTTTACTAAAGTCCCTATAGATTCTATTTTAGAGTATCTTAGTATGAATTAATCCGTCACGAATTACGTCAACCTGTAAGTCATATCATTTCTCTCACTAGGTTGTGCATTTGTGATTGTAAGTTTATATTCAATGGTGCATTTTACCAACAAATATTTGGTATGGCAATGGGCAACCCTTTATCCCCACTCCTCTCAAACTTGTACATGGAATTCTTTGAAAAACGATATATACCTAATATCATTTATACTCCTTTAAAGTGGTATAGGTATGTTCACGATATTTTAACTGTTTTGCCTGCTGGTATTGATGTAAATGATTTACTCTGTAATTTGAATAACAAGGTACCATCCATTAAGTTTACATTAGAATTAGAAAAAGACAATTGCCTCCCTTTCTTAGATGTTTTAATACATAGAGAACCATTTCAATGTAAATTCAGTATTTATAGGAAACCAACGAACAACTTAACTTATGTCCATTTTTATTCAGGCCATCACCTCAACATCAAAATATAAATTTTTTCCTCTAAGTTTTTACGAGCCTTGCGCATTGTCAGTCCCCAGTATTTGGATAAAGAAATTGAATACATAAGAAAAATAGGGACAGATTTATGTTATCCTTCACATATACTAGATATTTGTTATAACAAAGCCCACAAAAAGTTTTATAGTGAAAGTAACATGAAGAAAGAAACCCATAAGAACATTCTTAGCTTGCCTTATTTTAATGGTTTTGAGAACATAAAATCATTGTTAAAACCTTTTAATGCAAACCTCGTTTTTTCTTATGATAACAGACTCAAAAGAATGTTAATAAAAAATAGCCCTAAAGAAAACAACAACATAATATATAAAATTCCATGTTTGGATTGCCCCTCTTTTATATTGGCCAATCTAGCAAAGATTTAGATGTACGTATTAAGCAACATAAGTATTCAGTCAAAACTGGACAAGCATCCAATGCTATATTCATTCATTTAAGTGAAAACTCTCACAGGATAAATTGGACTGAAAGTTCAGTGATTGCCAGATCGAAAGATTTCTCTTCAAGAAATCTATTGGAGTCCGCTAATATCCAGCTTACTTCCAGTTGTGATTTTAATCTTAACCCTGGCATGTATTATTTGGACCCCTGTATTAGCAAAATGTTCAAGAATGACCTAAAAGATAAAATCACTGACTTAATTACAAGTTAGCTACTTGATATATATTTTCTATATATCCGTATGTTTAATATAATTCTTTTATTTGTAAAAATGTTCATCTTGCAAAAAGTTATTATTGTTTACAAAAAAGAGAGAATTATTGTGTTGTACTAAAAAAAATTTTTAGGTGGTCAGTCACGAACCTGTATAATCTTTTAATTGTCCTGTCCCTGCTCCTGAACAGTTGATCCTAATCCTTTGTAAAACCTCTTAAATATCTAATCCTGTTTTTGGCAGTTCTACTAATTCTTCAATTGTGTTGGATTCCAGGTACATATGTTTCCTTTATAATCCCCATCTGTCATTTATATGAGCTTTCTTTGTAAACATACTTTTATATTTCTTCAGTCTGCTAAAGGACATAGCATCAAAAGGCCTCAGCAGCACTCCAGTGTTTCTGTTTCCTTCGTGGATTTTATCTTTATTTATATATTCATCACGTTCCATATTTTCGTGATTCAGTTATACACACACACACACACACACACACACACACATATATATATATATATATATATATATATATATATATATATATATATATATATATATATATTCAGTAAGCTACAAACGTCCTTTAATATCCAATTCCCTCTACCTCGAAATAATATATTTTCGTATATGCTACCGAAGGGAATTTTTAGTTGATAATAAGTTCGTCTTCCGTAGAGGCTCGAACCAGCGAAGGACAAGAACTCAGGACTACAGTGGACGCATTAACCCACACGGCCAGCAAGTGAGGTATAAGTGGATATCGGCTCCCACCTACAAATCCTCGTCGAACTCAGGTGTTTGTATTTGGATATTAAAGGATTGTATATGAATCACGGTGATGTGATAAAAAGTCATATATATATATATATATATATATATATATATATATATATATATATATATATATATATATATATATATATATATATATATATACTGTATATGTATGTATATATATATATATATATACATATATGTATAATATATCTGTATATATATATATATATATATATATATATATATATATATATATATATATATATATATATATATATATATATATATATATATATGTGTGTGTGTGTGTGTGTGTGTGTGTGTGTGTGTATGATTCATCTGATATTTACGAGCTGACTGGAAGGAATGGTTATCTCCACTAGCGGATCCAGGGGACAGGGTCCACATGGGTACGTGCCCCCCATGAAGAATGATGACAAAATAATAACATTGAAGATTTAGATAATAATAACATAAATGAGAAATTTAAATATGGGAAAAAACAATAAATCTATTATAGAGATAATAATAAAATTTTTGAGAAAAAATTAATAACAATAATAAGAATAACAGTAATCTTAATGATATTAATAATACACACATATATATATATTTGTATGTATATATGTGTATATATATATATATATATATATATATACATATACATATATATTATATGCATATATATACTGTATATATATATATATATATATATATATATATATATATATATATATATATATATATATATATATATATATATATATATATATATATATATACATTATATATATATGAATGTCTTGTACTGTAATACCACAGTATCATATGAAGATAAAAAAAAAGGCCCATAAAACATTATTTGAACGTTGCAACCATATATTTCGGGGAGCACTTCCTTCTGTGCCCTTGTTCACTGGTAAAATAAAGACAGATGAAATGTTACAAGAGTAATTATACACCTACATATTTTTTGTATATAAGCTCTTGCAACATTTCATCTGTCCTTATTTTACCAGTGAACAGGGGCACAGAAGGAAGTGCTTCTAAAATATATGGTTGCAATGTTCAAATAGTGTTTATGTATGGGCCATCTTATCTTCATATATATATATATATATATATGTGTATGTATATATATATATATATATATATATATATATATATATATATATACATATATATGATATATATATATGTATATATAAACTTATATGCATACAAATATATATGTGTGTATTATTATTATCATTAAGATTATTGTTATTCTTATTATTGTTATTAATTTTTTTCTCAAAATTTTATTATTATCACTACAATAGATTTATTATTTTTTCCTATTTTTATATATCACATTTATGTGATTATTATCTAAATCTTCAATATTATTGTTTTGTCATCATTTTTCACGGGGGTGGGGGCACGTGCCCAGGTGGACCCTGTCCCCTGGATCTGCTGGTGGAGATAGCCATTCCTTCCAGACTGCTCGTAAATGTGAGATGATTCTTTGACCAATTCCAACGATCTCAATCGTTTCTTTTATATCAGTGAGTTAACATAATAACTGCATATTTATTTCATTATTAAGGAGATCATTTTCCCCTTGCATCGTAAAACTGAATGAATTTGATTTAATTGATTGTTTTATGGTGCTATTAAGTTAAAGAAATGTACACGAGACTTATCATTCAAGCTCACCGACCTCCTTGTTGCGGCAGATATCCATAACTCATAGTTTTATTCTTAGCTTTACTTGCAGAATGTTTTTACAATAGCAATATTTTCCTCTTTAACCACGAATATTAAGCTTCATCAGCCCATCAGGTGCAACGGTCGAACTCGTGTGATCTGCCTCCCTTTCGCATTTGGTCTCATTTGTTTACAAAAGAAAATATAATGAAAAAATTATAAAGAGAGAGAGAGAGAGAGAAAGCATTCTTCCTCTCTATTTTCGACTAATGCAGTCAGTTTCTATTCTATTCTCCTGAGGAATATTCTTCTCTGTCTCAACTTTTCTGAAAAGAAGTAAGTCCCCTTATTTTCGTTTAAAATGTTCAATTTGATACCAAAGTATTACAAGGGTCTTAAAGTCGTGTTATCGTCTTTATATAGACAAATAAAACCTGATGAAAGGCTTCTCAAGACCCATTGTCAAAGACTTCAGTCTCTCGGTTTAATTTCAGCCAAGACTATCCTAAGTAACACATAAGGCACTGGCCACACACACACACACACACACATACGTACGAACACGTATACATAAACACCAAAAACTACCTTTTAAATAGATTTAGAAAGCTGGCCACACACACACCAAAATATAACATATTTTGCGATACACTCAGAGTACTGACCATACACACACACACACACACACACACACACACACACACACACACACACACACACAAAAACTTTTTATTATACGTACTGAAACACACTTACGCCAAAAATTAACTTTAGATACATTCAGAGAAAAGTCCATACACACACACGCACAAAGTCAATTTAAGATATATTTAGAATACTGGCCACACTCACACACGCATACCAAAATAATTATGGATGCACCTAAAGTACGGCTCGCTCACGCAGACACACAAAAGCCCTAGCAACAGGCAAAAATAACTTTAAGCTGCACTTAGAATACCGTACACACAAGCACACACGCCAAGAAAACCCTTAATTTAAAAACCTATAAGTTCCATGTTGCCTGGAAGTTTCTGTATAAACAGTTTTCTGGTGAAAATACTCTTTATCACTGACCGTCAAAATGATATTTAAAAACAAGGACAATAATACATAATAGATACATTTCTAATTATTTACAGAATTCCATATACAAGGGTCGTTGTAAATTCTTGCTATTACATTAAGGACGAAGCATTATAAAGTGCAATGATCCTCATAAAATCGAAAGATATAATGGTAAGAGATAAATGAGAGACGCCTATAACACATATACACATACATATACCTGTATATGTGCAGATATATATATATATATATATATATATATATATATATATATATATATATATATATATATGTGTGTGTGTGTGTGTGTGTGTGTGTGTGTATGCAAATGTAATAGTTGTAATACCCTTTTAACTTGTCTGTATATATATATATATATATATATATATATATATATATATATATAGTGTGTCTGTCTGTATATATATATATGTATGTATGCATGTATGTCTGTATGTGTATATATATATATAATATATATATATATATATATATATATATAAAAGAGAGAGAGAGAGAGAGAGAGCAAAAGCATAAATGAGGGTTCCCGAGCGTCGCTGAATTTGTTTCGAAAATTTCCAGGTAACTGCATCGGTGTGATCATCACAAAATGGCCAATTACGTCACTGACTACCACAATTCTGCGTGTTGTGTTGCTTAAAACAATCTAACAGCTGTTTCATGTTTATTGTATGCATCACTGCATGTTCGTCCGAATTATTTACCCGAATTCAAGCAACACCAAATGTCTGTATCCGTGCAGAATATTGTGGTAGAACCAAATACCAAGAGACAATCATGGTTCCTTTTGTATACTTTAAAATCTCTAGCATAACGAGTCAAATAAAAAAGAAAAGCTTAAGAAGGATTATCTGTCTTCAAGGAAAATTAAAAAATTAATCTTTACACAAAGTGCTCGCCTTATTTTGAGTAACATTTTCGCTTCAACTATAGAAGAATTGCGAACATCTATATTTTTCTATCACAGTGGAAGGGACGGACAGACACTTCGGGAGGTCGCTTCGTACCTTTCTGTACAAACATCCCCACCCCTTTCTTTTTTACCAGAAACAATAAATATTTACGAGTGAGTAAATGATCATCTGTTACGGGAAGGACTCATTCATCACCAAAATTACGAGAGCGTATTATTATCTGAATATGAATTATCCAAAAACATCGATTGTAGTTCTTCTGAATGGATTTTATGATGTTTGCTACCGGGAGCACAAGACCGCTAAATACAGCTCTAAATAACGACACCGGTGAAAACAGCGACATCACCAACGTAATCATTACTGTTATTATAAAACTCCTCACTCCATGTTGTGTTATTCTGTTATTGGTTAGCATTCTTTTTCTCATTCTGCTCCTGAATCGCACCTGAAACAACGAAGGTAGATCTATAGCAACTGGGAACAGAGCATAGCCATGGTAAGGAAAGGAAAGTCCGAAAGCACCACCAGTGACAACAAAGCGACCCTTCCTCTCAAAGTACAGGAGATAAGGAAATATATTAGAAATTACACACTGGTCCTGCAAACACCACTGAATGGATTACCCAGCTTTTTCTTGTCAAATACCTGAAACAGTTCTATCGCACATGCCTCATGTTTCTCTGCGTATTATACAGTACATCCAGAAAAATATGATCGTGGGGTTATTACAGCTGCTATATTGCCTTCTTATTTTATCTGTTCTTGTCCTTTTCTACTCAGGATTTTTCATCTGGCATCGCCAATATCAGCTTAAAACTTGGAAGGAAAATTGGACCATGATAAGGAAATAAAGATTTAAAGCACCACTCGTATTAATGTAAAGGATCATTTTCGAAACAGACTATTATCATTATTATATTATTATTATTATTATTATTATTATTATTATTATTATTATTATTATTATTATTATTGCTTTCTTACTCTTCGGCGAATATAGCGTCCTTTCATTATCAAATTATATATCAATCAACTCGGACATGAAACCTTAAGCTGTTTTTTTTAGTAGACTGAGTATAATTTACTGCTGAAATTAAGGTAATGGCTTGACATAAAGTTCCTCCAAGCAGAACATATGTTGAGGTTTGTCTAACGATTAGAATGAGGGGGAAAATCGACATCTAAACCCAGACGCATATCCTCAATACGAGAGAAAATCAGACGTTGCTTCTTAATCGCTTCGGCACAATTTTCTCTTCCTGGGGTCCTGCATTGCAACGAATTTTGCAGGAACTTCTTAGATATAGTTTAACGTATCTTTGCAAGCAAACATAGACAAGCTCAGTTTGGTCTCTGTTGGATGAACCAAGTCCAGGGGTCCACAGCAAGCCCCTTATACTCTTTATTACTTTACCACGTTTACTGACCGACACGCGTGCTGGCGTAAAACATTTTAATCGAAATCAATTAATCGCCGATATATATATATATATATATATATATATATATATATATGTATATATATATATATATATATATATATATATATATATATATATATATATATATAAAATATATGCGGAATCACTGGCATAGTCAGAATACTTAGTAATACAACGGTCTTTTCAGTTAAATTAGATACTAGCCTGACAACGATTCAGATAATTAGATGATGAGGAAAAAGCAAATAAAATGTAAAATAACACTAAACTATCTCTCTCTCTTTCTCTGTCACACACACACGTGTGTGTGTGTGTATATATATATATATATATATATATATATATATATATATATATATATAATGTGTATATGTGTATATATATATAATTTATATATATATATATATATATATATATATATATATATATATATATATGTATATATGTGTGTGTGTGTGTGTGTATGTATATATGGTTGAATTTACCAGAGCCCGTGGAGTACATATGCAAGTGTACTACAGGAAAAATGAGACCTCTTGAAGATGTTCGAGAAAAGTAAAGACGAAACTGGTAAGGACTTGTACCATTTGTTTTGTAGTTTTCTGCCATATATGTGTTTGGGTCTGCGTGTCTGTGGAGATGTTATTTTATATTTTCTTCAGTTCTTCTCTTCATACACTAATTATGTGTTTTCTGACTAGTATCGAATTTAATCTAAAAGACCCTCCCATTACTTAGGTTTAGAGTGTTTTAATGATATTACTAAATATTAATACACACACACACACACACACACACACACATATATGTATATATATGTATAGATATATATATATATATACTGTATATATATACATATGCTGTATATTATATATGTACATACTATATAATATATATATATACATATATATATATATATATATATATATATATATATATATATATATATATATATATATATATATGAATGCTGATACAGCTATGCAGGAATGCATTATTCATTTGCTCATTAGCATTTCTCTTTGCATTTACTTCCCTTCAGGATACCTCGTTTTAACTTGGAAATACTTGCTTAGATTTATCCCCACGTCTTCACATTCATACTCTTGTAAACCAAGACATGGCTAGCTCTTTAGGAATCCATTTGTACTCCAGACATTCCTAACTTCTTCAGTAAATTTGTTTTTTAATCATTTCACTATTTTCAATTCCAATGTCTATAGTCAATTCACACAATCATTTACTGCTGACTCTGAGACCCACTCCATGAATTTACCCTACTCATAAATTTCCTCCACTTCAGAGTCTTTGACACTGGTCCATTTTTCATATACCTGCTTCCTTTACGATTTTGTTCATTCTTTCTTGTGAACCTCATATTTACATCAACCAGGCAGTAATCAGACGCACACCCACTTCAGTTTTCTCTCCACAATCACCCATCAAAATTTTCATTCCACTTATGCATTCTGCAAATGCTTCAAGAACCTTATCCCCAGCAATTTTCTTATTCCCCAGAATATTTATGAATAGTTGTTGAACTTTGCTTCCAAGCATAAATCCTTTTCAGTATAGATGTTACCAGGATTATCTCCATTGGCATCATTTATATACGTTTGGCAACTATTAACTACGGTATACCATCACCGTCTCTATCATATATCTTTACATGGAAAGCACCTAGCACAAACTACCGCACGCATTCTCTAAACGCAGCCCCACACGCATTCAAACATTCCCAGAAATTATCTTTTTCATGTTTTGTTTTTCTATCTTTGTACCATATTTACCTGAAATCACTAACTTTTTCCTTCGGCAACTCTTATTTGCCTACACAATCCGTGGACATGTGTGCTAATTTTTCCCAGTCTCATAGACTTTGATGTGATAAACATTAGCCATTCCATTATTACCTGATAATTATATATATATATATATATATATATATATATACATATATATATGTATATATATATATATATATATATATATATATATATATATATATATATATATACATATTTGTAAATGGCCGTGATCGTGACATTAATGTCCACGATACCGTAAACGCTCCTTCCTCGTCTATTTTGCAGCGATCACAGATGGCCTAGAAACCCTTGGCTATTTCGCAATAATAAGGCGTTACTTCAGTGGAAGATAAATTATTGTTACGGCCATTTATTGTATCATGACAGAGTAAAATGAAACGAAAGCAGAAGAAAGGCACTTGAAATAGAAGCCTTAGCGATCTTCCACAGCGCAGATAATGATATACTCGTACAGTACTTCTTTTTGCAAGTTTGTACTTTTTACAGGTACAGTAACGTACAGACAGACAAACACACGCACAACTTGCGAAAAGAAATGTATCATTATTTACGCTATGGAAGACCAACGAGGCTCTATTTCATGGGCTTTTATTCTACTTTCGTTTCATTTTGCGCCGTCTTGATACAATAAATGACCGTAACAATAATCTACCTTCAATTAAAGTAACGCCTTATTATGGCGAAGTAGCCAAGGTTTACAGGCCATCTGTGATCGCTGCAAAATACACGAGGAAGAAGCGTTTACGGTATCGTGGACATAAATGTCACGATCACGGCCATTTATTTCGGGGAACCCCTCGCAGACAAGATGACTGAGCAGAAAGGGATCGCTGATTCATGCTATTCTTTTTAAGCGCTATTTCTGGCGCTGGGATTTATGTCGGGAACATTGTTGATGGGATTCGTTCGTCACTGCAGTTCAAAGGTAAACCGCCCGCATATTTCCGTTGGTGTATTAATAGATAAAGTATATCCAAGCTACAAGCTATAATTTGTACACATATAGTATATACTATTGTATATATATATATTATATATATATATATGAATTGAATTGGAGCAGAAAGACTCAAGTATATATATATATATTTATATATATATATATATGTGTGTGTGTGTGTGTGTGTGTGCGTGTGTGTGTGTACACACATATATATACATGCATATATATAGTGGAAAGGACTGTCGCTTCTTCAAAATGGACGTGTTAGGTCTCAGGTTTATTTGTATCTGGCAATTATTCAGTCAGAATATGAAGATAGTTCGTCTAGCAAGTATTTGGTGAGAATCAATAAAGACAGTTCAGCAGAGTGGAAAACACAAAAACGGAACAATCCCTTTTTCAAAACCTTCCTAAAAACATGTAACAGACTGGACCATTTAGACTGAGTACTAGATTATCAGTGCACTAACTTTTCTCTTGGAAAATTCGTATAACAGATTAATACAAGCAAATGCGTCTTTCAATTTCCCATATGAAAATTTCTTCTGGAGATGCGGGGTATCGATCCCCGTACCTCTCACATGCTAAGCGAGCGCTCTACCATTTGAGCTACATCCCCTGTGGGAACAACGTAGGCAGTGGGAACCAGCTCGACGGCAGTGTCGATCGCGCTGGGTTCCCAAACATTTCTCCCCGGGGTGTACTCGGCACATAAATAGTCACATATTCCTGTTGATGATCGTGATATAGCTGTTAGCTTTTTTACTAATTTAGGAGCATTATCAACATTTTCATACAAGGACATATAGTCCATTAAATATGGTACAAACTTTACTGAGAGATTATCAGGGGTTGAATGGCATGAGTATTTATTTGAATCACAGGTTAAATATAAGAGAATGCATTTTGAAACAGAAAATGTTTACCGAGGGTGTTTTATACACAACTTTATCACACTATATTTCTCCGTTTTCAAGATTTTCCTCATTAGTGTTATCCAGTGAATGCAAGAGGTTGGTTTGCCTTCCAAATATTTTAAACCTTGCAAATGCAGCTCATTATCTTGAATCCAGGTAAAAGTCACGGGTAAAAATGTCACAAAAAAGTCAGAGGAAAAAAAGTCACAGGAAAGAAAGTCATATTAATCTTTCCTAGATAGTGACCCCCAAGGGTTTTACCCCGGTTTGTATCCAATGTATACAGCTTTGCGGCGTGTTTAGTACAAGGCTGTTGGGGATTACCGTAAAAACATGAACGAGACTAAATCAATGTGTCTTTTTTTTCTGTCTTTTTTTCATAGCCAAAATTGTGACTTTTTTTTTGTGACTTTTTTCCAGTGACTTATTACCGGCTGACATTATCTTAATGCTTGATTAAAAGTAGCTTTCTGCCCCTGAAATTTCCCCACTATCTTCCGGGCTGAAGGTCATCATTTTAGTTCCTAGTTGAGTGGGAAGCATTTTAGTGGACAGTGAGTTTAGAAATGTTTGGCATACAAAAAGTTCCAAACGTTTCTCTTAAAGGTTTATGATAAGTGAAATCAACAAAATACCTGGGACCAAGGACCACAGGAGCGAATTGAAAAGGAAGTAAATATCAACTTAGAGAGAGAGAGACAGAGAGCTACAAGCAACACTGCTTCCACGAGTTTTGTCTTACACCAGATTTGAGAATCCAGTTTCCCTAGGTCAAAAGTCGCTCATTGAAGTGTTTTGTACGTTGTACGGGTTGCTTGTTTTTCTATTTATTGTTTATTTTTCTCCTCTAGCTTTTAAAAGCTGTTAAGTTTTCCATGGGAATTTCAAATGATTGAAGTCGAACAAGAACTGAGTGAAAATAATAATGACCTTATGGCTTAAAATAGATTCGAAGATATGGATGACTCATTTCAGTGTTCTGAAATTCATGTTTTTAGAAAGAACGGGATCGGGAGTAATTAAAACAGACAGTCGATGGGTTTAGAAGTTGAGGTTTCGTGGTTTTCAAAATAAAACTAATTTTTTAATCTAAACTTTTTATTTTATCTATTAATGAAGATTTACGTTGATTACTTTTTTGTTGGTGTATATATTGTATGGATAATACTACATAATAAGGAAAAAGAACATAGCACAAAACAAATCAAACGAGCAAGAAGGAAGACGAAATTATGGTTAATTCCGCACAATTATTCGTTTCGAGAATATTATATCATCAGACTATTATAGTCTCCTTACAGCTAAATCTGGGAGGGCTTTTAGATTTCCATCTTCTAATTTGATCAGTGACCTAATATTCCATAAACGTCAACTTTTTTTTTATTTTATGTCAGCCAGAGCAACTGGATGGTTCTAAATGACGGATATTTACAAAAAAATCACATTAAGTTTTGAATCTTCTATATCTCCCAGATAAATAAAGCGTGAATTGAAACATAGGAATATTAAATTCTCTGTATCTCTTGACTATATTTAGGAAATATTTTAGAGTGTAATGTGTCAAGAAAAACAGTAAATCGGACATTTTTTTACCACCTTCATTTTCTAACAAAATTGGAAACCCTTTTCAGAATAATTTGATGCCGAGAGCTACGGCAACTGAGTACCACAGACAGGAGACTCACAGTGTAGCTCAGATGCCTAATTTTCTGGCTCTGGTCATGAAAGATTATTTTAAATCCATGTGCAAGCAAAAGTCGTCCTGGAGATGCGGGGTATCGATCCCCGTACCTCTCACATGCTAAGCGAGCGCTCTACCATTTGAGCTACATCCCCCGTGAAATCTGACGGATAGTGGAAGCAAGATTGGCAACACTGTAGACTGGTGTTCTCTGTTGCCAAATATTTTCTTCTGATGCTCTTGGCCCATAGCAGAAATATTTTCTTATGGTTCAAAAATGACTTCCATACTTCTTAATATTGGAATCTAGTTCCTGTCCATCTATCCACTAGTACTATTTATACCTAGAAGTACAGAGATATATAAATAAACATAAATTATTTTTTCATATACACACATACGTCCTGGACACTGAACAGCTATTATGTGCTATGAAAAAAAAGCCTATTTTTGGTGACTTTTGTTGCAACATATAAAATGACACAGTAATCACGATCATTTTATGCCTCATTTTTCATGATGTGGTCATGCAGAAGCATTCTTGCTTACAAACCACGGCAATTTTTTCATCACAATTGTGGCTCTGTTCTTCATGATTAACAATGAAGTTTTGACCAACATGTGCTGTAGTTTCACTATTTCTCATGGGTAAAAGTCGTCCTGGAGATGCAGGTATCGATCCCCGTGCCTCTCACATGCTAAGCAAGCACTACCATTTGAGCTACATCTGCTGTGGGTTGAGTGATGAACAATGTGACCAGGATTAGCAACATTGTCTCTTGCACTTGGTTGCCAAGTATATCTTTTGATGCTGTTGGTTCATAACCAAGATTTTTTTACTTTTACTCTAATAAAATCATTGCCATATTTTCTTTAAATTTGAATGTTGTTCCTTTCTGTTAATTCATTTTTTTATATATACACGAATTTAAGGAAATAAGCAAAATTGAGATGTATGCCCACTCAAAAGTATCAGACACTTTCATACACCAAACTAATACTACTTGTTCTGCTGGGTAATACTTATTTATTATATTTACATGACATATTTTGTAAATAGTGCAATCATGGCGTAAATTATTTTAAATCTCGATAATGACACAACACTCCAAGCAATTATTATGTTATACATTAGCATTACAAGCACAACTATCAGTTGCAGTTTCAAGTGGATGCTTGGGTTGCGTACCATGTAGAATGTTGTGTGCTAAACTGACATTCCCTTGAAATCCTGATACCATGCCAGTGCCATAAAGCACTAATGGTACACTTTCTCGAAGACATTTTGGGCATTTAGAAATAGCCCTAATTTAAAACTTGGTCTTTAATGAATAATATTGAAGCATGAATAGAATCTCTGGCATAAGAAGAATACAGATGGTAGCCAATGTTAATAATCAAAACACAATGATGTGTTTATAAATATTGCTTGCTTGTTTCTAATCTTTATCTCCATTTTAAAGTTAGAAAAACTACTCTGAAGGTCTGGGTTTTTTAACAGTTTTCAAAATTCTTGCATATAATCTTACAATATATTTTACATGTACAGTAAATAAATTTGAAAAGCTGGTTATAGATAATAAGATTCCTTTGACAATATTTAGGAGAATTGTTTTAGCATGTTATTCAAAGAAAAAGATTTTTTTTTCAAGAAAAACAGTAATGGATATTTTATTGTCATCAGCCTTGTAACTTTAAAGAATTGAAAACTAACTTTCTAAAGAGAGTAGAGTCGAATGAAAGATCTGGCAACTACCACAGTCATGTGATACAGGGAATAGTACGCATGTCACAGTGATTGCTAGCATAAACAGAAGTTGTCTTGGAGATGCGGGGTATCGATCCCCGTACCTCTCACATGCTAAGCGAGCGCTCTACCATTTGAGCTACATCCCCTGTGGGAACATTTCAGATAGTGGGAACAAGATTGGCAATGCTGCCTGTTGCACTACTTTGCCAAATATTTCCCTTAATGCTATTGGCTCGTAACCAGGACTTTTGCTTTCTCGTTATAAAATTAATTTCATAATTCTTTAACTTTCAGTGTTGCTTATTTTCAGTATTATTTTTTTTAGAAATATTTGGAAATATTAAAAATTAAGGTGCATTTTCATACCCATTCAAGGATACCAGACACTTTAATCAGCAATTATATCTCCCCATAAATAACAAAAAACTGGCTTTTGGTAGGCAATGTTGACTCGTAATGTGTTTCTCAACATTGCCTACCAAAAGCCAGTATGATGTATATTTCCATATATTTCTAAAAAAATAATGCTGGAAATAAGCAACACTCAAAGTTAAGGAATTATGAGATTAATTTTATAACGAGAAAGCAAAAGCCCTGGTTACGAGCCAGTAGCATTAAGGGAAATATTTGGCAAAGTAGTGCAACAGGCAGCTTTGCCAATCTTGTTCCCACTATCTGAAATGTTCCCACAGGGGATGTAGCTCAAACGGTCTTATAACATTTATAGTGAAGAAATGTGCAGAAAAACAATGTTACAAGATATAGATAAATTTCCATTTTGCAACTTTGTTTAGGATTTTAGCATTCTTAGTATCATGCATAATTAAGCAACTTTTACAGTTACGACAGACCACCACTTGAAAATAACTAAGAAAATCTAACTACAGGTAGTGTCAATTTATTGCCAGTAACCCTTCCCGACTATCTGCCAGTCTCTCTCTCTCTCTCTCTCTCTCTCTCTCATGTTTTAACTTACTCCCTTTTACAAATTACTGACTCTCATAGTTAACCATGAGTGTTAGACTAAATGTTCAGAAGTCTAGAATGCTAGATTAAATAATACTCTTTAAGCCATGATAGTGTTATAATTATGCATATTTCAGGGCATGTTTGCATCACGCTCTAATGTTGTTAAAATATTAAAAGGCGAAATTTGAGAACTAGGCCATTTTCATAAAGAACCAACAGAAAAAGTTCCTACTTAGATACCAAGTGAATCAGAGTAAGAAATATTTGGCAACTGAATGTAATAAACTTTGCCATCGAATTGTTCCCACAGTCAATTAAGTTCCCACGGGGGATGTAGCTCAAATGGTAGAGCGCTCGCTTAGCATGTGAGAGGTACGGGGATCGATACCCCGCATCTCCAGGACTACTTTTGCTTCTAGTTCTTAGTTTTTGGCCATGACAATATAATCAGATTCATATAATGATCAAATGTAGCAGTTTAGTAATTAAATTATTAAATTGAGTTAAATTGTCTGCATTAATAATATTTGACTCATGGTCACAGTTTTGAAAAAAATGTACCTTTCTTAAGCACAACTCTAGCTACAAATCACTTTAGGGAGCCATCTGTCAACTGCCAAATATCTCCTACATGTAAGTAGCATTAATCTACAAGATTATATCTCTATCCTTTTTCTCATACACCATCACTTTCTCCCCTTTATAAAATCACATCCTCTTACATTTACCTATGTGTTGTCCTTTAAACGCCAGTTAATCACAGAATATTAAACAGTGAAGAAGGTTGGTTTGACTGATTTGCTTATCTGATATGGCATTACAACGACCATGTTCATTGACAACAGAGTTCACAGATTCCCCCCTACCTAGCCATAAAGAAGCTAACCTTTCTATGTTAAAAACTGTAAAAGATGTGTACAGAAAAAAATAACAAAGATAAAAAAATGACATCATTTTTCTTTGCTGCAGTATTTTAAAAATATTTCAACAATTCAAAATAATGCAACATAACAATAATAAAAATTGTAAAATCAAAGAAAGACATGATTTAACACAATTGTAATTTGTCAATTCTTTCCATTATGATCTTCCCCCACCATCCCCCTTTCAATCCTTAATACCTTTATAAAATGCTTTCATTTATAATCCTCCTTGTAAGTTAGTTTTCATGTACAGAATGTCTACAACCTTCGAGCTAATGATAATCTTTAATTTATGACTGTTGGAATTATGCCTATTTCCGGACATAGTTACATCATGCTCTAAACGTGTAAAATCATAACAAATGTCGAAATTTGGGGATTAAGTAATTTCACAAACAACAAAAGTAAACATGTCTACATATGTGGCAAGTGCATCAGAGACGGAAATGTTTGGCAAGTGAATGCAATAAAAATTGCCATCGATGTGTTCCCCCACTTTCGATAATGTTCCCACTGGGGATGTAGCTCAAATGGTAGAGCGCTCGCCCAGCATGTGAGAGGTGCGGGGATCGATACCCTCGCATCTCCATATTGACTTTAATCAAGGCGAATTCATAGGTGTGCAATTTCGGTTTGATTATGAAAGATAAGGATTTATGGACGATAAAATCTCTGATCGACTTTGAAACTAGAAATCAAAAAACAGAAATTCTAAATTTTCCAATATCAATTATTGCCAGACTGATCTCCTTATGCATGGTCCCTAAAATGCATAACTGTACTGTGTCTAGATTTATATACAACTACATCTGAATTTTAGTGCTATGGAATATCTATAATTTACAATACTAGCCGAAAAAAATCAAGAAAGTCTTTGGAGGAAGATGAAATAGATAAATATAAAAATAGCAACTATTTGAACTACTGCTAAAATAAGTTTTTCCACTCTTCTCTTGTGAGCTTTCTACATTAACTCCTTTCAGGTCTAAGTCTTCAACTACCCACTTTCTCCAGGAGTTCTTGGGTCTTCTTCAGGTCTTCTGAGATCTTTTCATACATGGATATTAAGTTGATTGAATTATAAAATTAAATACATGTAATGTCTAAAGCGTAACAAATAGCCAAAAACTGTGGATATAGTTTTTTTCACATTTAAAGAAGCATTATGATCAGAGACAAGAGAGTACTGATCATACACATATTATGGTACCTCTATTATTTCTGCTGCTGCCGTTGTTGTGTTTTTCTTTTAAAGACTTCATATGATGCCTTTGTATTATTCAAGAAAAACATATTAAGATAAGGTGCTTTTCAGATACCCAATAGTCTTGAACAAAATACGCCCTGAGTGATTTATGATCTTGTCTGGGTATGTATAAGCAATCCAAGGGAATGAGAATTCAGCAGTATTCATAAGGTTTGTCAGACTATAACAGAATAATGCTCACTCATAATGTGCTGATTAAAGTGTCTAGTACCCTTTGAATGGGTTTTAAAATGCATCTTAATTTTCAATATTTCCATATATTTAAAAGAAAAATAATACTGGAAATAAGCAGCACTGAAAGTTAAAAAATTATGAAATTAATTTATAGGAGAAAGCAAAAATCTGGTTATGAGCCAATAGCATTCAGGGAAATATTTGGCAAGTAGAGCAACAGACAGTGTTGCCAATCTTGTTCCCACTATCTGAAGTGTTCCCACAGGGGATGTAGCTCAAATGGTAGAGCGCTCGCTTAGCATGTGAGAGGTACGGGGATCGATACCCCGCATCTCCAGGACGACTTTTGCTTTTAGTTCTTAGTTTTGGACCATGACGAACATAATCAGATTCTTAATATAATGATCAAATGTAGCAGTTTAGTAATTAAATTATTAAATTGAGTTAAATTACCTGCATTAATAATTTTTGACTCAGGTAACAGTTTTAAAAAAATGTACCTTCTCTTAAGTACTATTCTACTATTTAAATTAAGCTAAAATCACATTAGAGCCACCTCTCGATTTTCAAATACCTCCTACATGGAAGTAGCATTAATCTATAAAATCCTATCTCTATTCTCTTTCTCATATCACACCACTTTCTCCCTTTCATAAAATCACAGCCCTTATCATTACCTATGTGTTGTCCTTTAAACGCCAGTTAATCACAGAATATTAAACAGTTAATTCTATCAACAACGACCATATCAACAGAGTTCAGAATCCATTAAAAGAAGCTGTGATAAAGGAAAAGATGTACAGAAAATAAATAACATGCGATAAAAAAATTACATCCTCTTTTTTTATATATCTAACCATAACAAAAAATTGCAAAATCAAAGAAAGATATGATTTAACATAAATGTAATTTGTCAATTTTTTCCATTATGATCTCCCCCCACCTTTCACCTTTCAATCCTTACTATCTTTATAAAATGCTTTCATTTATAATCCTCCTTGTATGATAGTTTTCATGTAAAGAATGTCTATAACCTTAGAGCTAATGATAATCTTTGATTTATGACTGCTGCAATTATGCCCATTTCAGGAAATATTTATATCATGCTCTAATGTGTAAAAAGACAAAAATGTGGAAACTTGGGGATTAAGGCAATTTCACAAACAACAAAAAGTAAACATGTCTGCATATGTGGCAAGTGCATCAGAGACGGAAATGTTTGGCAAATGAATGCAATAAAAATTGCCGTCGATGTGTTCCCACTTTCGATGGTGTTTCCCACTGGGATGTAGCTCAAATGGTAGAGCGCGTCATTAGCATGTGAGAGGTACGGGGATCGATACCCCGCATCTCCATATTGAATTTAATCAAGGAGAATCCATAGGTGTGCAATTTCCGGTTTGATTATGGAGATGAAGTTTATGGATGATAAAATCTCTGATCGACTTTGAAACTAGAAATCAAACAACAGAAATTCTAAATTTTCCAATATCAATTATTGCCAGACTGATCTCCTTATGCATGGTCCCTAAAATGCATAACTGTACTGTGTCTAGATTTATATACAACTACATCTGAATTTTAGTGCTATGGAATATCTATAATTTACAATACTAGCCGAAAAAATCAAGAAAAGTCTTTGGAGGAAG